>NC_056725.1:963974732-964077232 GCF_019279795.1 Protopterus annectens
TACAGTAGATTTGTAAAAATTCTTGAAGGGTGTTTTTTTTTGAGCGTTTTTAAAGAATCATTTTATGACAGAACTCTCTGCCTCTTATCTCCAGAATCATAAGAAAAGCTAAAAATAATCAGGGGCAAAGGCTCTAAATCAGGGACACTTTCTAAATATCAGTGCTATAAACTGAGAAGTTTAGAAATGTAAGAAGATCTTGATTAGCACTCATTTTCTAAAGAAAAATAAGGCTATAACATTTAACGGTTTTCATTATTTTTACTGTAATCTACCTCCTTTTCTCAAAAACAAAATCACCAATTTTAAGACAGACTGAGTACATTTTTGAGCCAAAATCCAGGACTCCCATGAATAACAGGGACAGTCAACAGGTATGTCCTAAGGTCTTTGGTGTCTTTCTTTATCATTACAAAATGTTGCCTATTTTCAGCTTATTGCCAGGTCTTTGATCTATTGTGTGAGGCTGGCACAGTGGAACAGAATTGTGTGTTTTTTTACCCCCAGGCTTCAGACTGCTTCAGAGTATATGTAGTGTTAGAACTGTATTATACCTCACTCTGTTCTATACAGAGTCTGCCTAATCTTGAGAGATTTTGGAAAGGGTGTAAGAAACTGATTTTTTTGTGAGCAACAAATGCAAAAATGTATATGCAAAAGAGGTGTGAGGCTGTAGTCTTCTTCCAACTAATGTAGTTTTCTGGATCCTCAGAAAAGGAGGCTGTGAGAAGGTGCCTCATTTTACACTCTGCCCACCTTTTCTTCCTTCCTTATCTCAGCACTGTCTGCTGAGCCTGAAAAATGTGCTGGCTATTGGCAGCAGGTGTCAAGTGTCAAAGCAGCTAGCATTTTGTCCAGATTTTTAAACACAGGGTGAGTTAAATGAAGATAACAGGAGAAAATGTACTTTTAAACTAAACCCTCATCAAATTTCACAATAGTTCATTGCCAGGTAGCCAAGGCAAGGTATTGTTACAGTACATAGAGGTATGGGTAACAAAAAAGATCACTTCAACCTTAGTCATGTTCAAGAAAAAGAACCAACAAATTCACTAGATAACGCTTTAAAAAAAAATTCTGGTAGCTGTTACTACTGACTGACTGACTGAAAGATTTCTAAATTAGAAGTCCTCATTTCTAAACCTTCTTGCGTGTTCTTTTATAATGAAGCTTTGTCACTGAAAAGTAAGCATTCCTACTGACAAAATGAAAGACATGCACTTTTAACATGCTTAGATAGCTCAGGTGTTGTACCAAAAATATTCAGATGTTTACAAAAAGGAGTTTGCCTTTCACTAAACACAATTTGTTTAAATCTCTGGTCCAGTCCTGCCTTTTGCTATTACAAGTGCAATAAATATTTGAATGTTACAGTTAAAGTACATATTCCACTCTAAGAGCAGATGTTTCAGCAGCTTACTTTAGCAGTGTTTCTGCACTGTATGCTTTGGAAGCTCTCACATGGACGGTAGTCACACATTTACCAGACTCTGCAAGTTGGAAGTACTGTCCAGAAATAGGACATGTTCTGACTCAGCTTCAGGGGAGCTTGTAATTGTCCACCTCCAATGGGTAACTAAGTATTGCTCGGAATTCCATGCCATTGTAGTGATTTAGTGTTACAGTGACCCATCCAAAGATGGTATAGTCATATAGGTCACTCACCATAACAGTTAATGTTTGAGGGGATCCACTGTATCCATAAAGCAACCCTCTTCCCATGCTTGTAAGAATATTATACTTAATTGTGGTTAATGTTTTTCCTGGATTTTTTTTAACTATATGTTGGACAAATGATAATGACCTGTAGAGAATGCATTTCCTTGTGAGGGCCAAGAGAAGAAGAACCTGGCAGCACTGGCCATAGGTGGGTGTCTCACAGCCCAGTCAACCTAACGTAGAACATTTGTGTATTTGTGATGGACAATTGCTGTTTCTCATAGAGAATGTGCATACAACCAATAGAAACCCTGGCTGAAAGGAAATAGAAGTTGCGTTAACACAAATATTATTATTCACTGTTACATTAACATCTTTTTGAACTATACTAATTTGGTAAGTACCTTACACGGGTTCCTATCACGAAATCGAACATTGAGAACACCGAATACCAGAAGGCCAAACTTGGTAGTTCGAAGGGTGAGAATGTCGAAGCTGCGGAAACCCAAATTCTTTCCCAGGGAAAGAATTTGGCTGGCCATTTCTGCGGCTTCAGCATTTTCAGACCGGGTCAAGGTAAGTGTACGAATGGGCTTTAGGGTTAGGGCACGGGTCAGGTAAGTGTGCGATAGTGATGGACTTTAGGGTGCAGGTCAGGTAAGTGTGGGGTAGCGACGGACTTTAGGGTTAAGGTGCGGGTCAGGTAAGTGTTTGGTAGTGACGGACTTTTAGGGTTAGGGCGCGGGTCAGGTAAGTGTGTGATAGTGATGGACTTTAGGGTGCAGGTCAGGTAAGTGTGGGGTAGTGACGGACTTTAGGGTTAGGGCTTGGTTAAGGATAGTGCATAGATAGCGGTGTATGTTAGGTGTAGTGTATGTTTTGAAGGTGTTTGGTGTAATTGTGTTATGTGTATGTTTTTCAGAACAGCAAATTTTTTCCCTGGGAAAAAATTTGCTGTTTTGAAGGTTTGATGTTGTCCAGATTCGATCTTCCAAATTCGAACTTATGGTGTTCGACATTTTGGAAGTTCATTTTTGTGATATAGACCCCCATACACATTGTATATTATGTGTAAGTATTACTCAGATTGTCATAGAAATGCCTTTTGCTCATATAACAAAGGATGTGTTGATAACTCTATGAACATGTTCCTTGAAAATGTAAGGCTTGATAGGATCAGTAGAGATGGAAACATCAGCAGAAGCTGATACTTAAGATTCTGCACAAACTCTCAGCTCCTCCTTGGAAGTTTTGAAGAATATATACAGAATTTCAGAACAGGATACTTCTTTAGAAGAAGAGTGTAATGAGTTGGCAGACTTTAAAAATTCTCTACAGAGTACTCTGCCAGAAATATTGAGTGAGCAAATGGGTATCACTATGGAAATGATGTTTCTGCACTGGGACACATGATTTGAACTGCCTAGACATAATAATTCATTGTTAATTTGATTCTAGTGGCTGCCAAAAAAGCAATTACTAGAAAATGGAAATCTTAGTCTAAACCAACTGTATTTGAAGTATTAAAGTACTGAATATTGTATCAGACATAAATCAACTGGAAGTGGGATCTTTAGAAAGGGTAGGAGCAATGTGCATGGAAAATGGAAATTCTAGAAGCAATGTATGTAGAATAATGTTTTTGAGGAGAAGTGAGGTTTAAAGGAAGGCAAAAATTGAGCAATGTATGTAATGTTGGATTGATGATAGTTATGGAAAAGAGGAAGTGTGATGTGTAATGTTTGTAACTGCAAACATATTGATATGGCTTGTTTTCTCTTATAAATGTATATTTGCTTTTGTCTTAAGTGATAATTCAGTAAAGATTTTATTAAACAAAAAAAGAATGTTGTCAATCCAGGGTACATACACTTGGACTTGAAACACAAGAAACAATCTAGGTTATAATTTTTCTTTTCATCAGTGATGACTTTTGGAAAGGATATGAAAACATTTCCCAGAATTTTTTCAGACATTCTCATATATTAATAAATTTTGATTTGTCATCTTGTTGCAAGTTTAGGAGTATTTGTAGGTTCAGTTGTAGGTTACTGGCAGAATTTAAATTATTAAAGCGGTCAAAGAGTTTTGGACTAATAATAAAGAATCATCAGTTCCTTTTCCCTACTCAGGGCTTTATTTAAAGTGTATATTTTTGAATTCTTTAAAAACTTTCTAAAGGCTTAAAATAATGGAAAAAATAAAAGCAATTATCAGATCAATTATCCATAGTAGAGAAGCTTATAGAAGTAAATTATGACAAATATACTCACAACGCATTCTTTTTAAAATCCAACCACTCTCAGTAAATTATTCTAAATCTTTAATCTTTCAAAAAAAAGTTTCTTTGAAGGAGACACTGGAAGTACCTTTTTCTTAAAGACTTTGACTAAATCCATTAGTTTAACAAAAATAATAGATTATAGAGGTTATGTCCATTACCATGATAGTAGAATTTCACTCACTTTGAAAATCTTATAAAAGGTATTATAGGTCATTTAGAGATATGGTTATTCAGCAAAAAATATAGCATCATAGTTACTGAATTCCAGCAAATAAGAGCTAGGCACATCTTCTTCTTCTTCTTCTTCTTTTGGCTTTTAGGGGTCGCCACAGCGGATCATATGACTAAATAATGCTGAGATGGCTGTGACCTTAAGGGAGATTGATATAATACGTGATGGTGCTGCCCAGAAATCTACCCTTGATGGGAAAAACAGTAAACATAGATAAATATATCAGCAAATACATTGTAAGGATTTCATTTGCCAGATGACTTCTTTACAGGCTTTTAGATACGCCAAGCAAAATTTCAAAAATAATGGCTTTTGCCAGTATGGTTTCCAAAATAAATATTCTAGTATATTGAAATCATGAAATTCAGACTGATTTTACATTCCTAATAGAAACATGGAGGTTCATGTTTAATCAATATATGTATTTGGAAGAAACTAACTTTGAATTATTTTTTTTCTAGATGATGTGAAGAAGTGAATACTCTTCACCTTTTACTCTACTGTACTAACTACAGACTTATCCTTAAAGAACCAAAAGACCATGTTATTGCAATTTAAATCTATGCATATATGTATATAGTAACATCTTATTGTACATTACCTTTACTGTTTGTGTTATGCTCACTGTGAGTGTTGTATTTTTATTAACAACAGCTGTCTTAAGCTTGGACTGTTACAACATCTATATTGTATTGTGTGTGTGTGTGTGTGTGTGTGTGTGTGTGTGTGTGTGTGTGTGTGTGTGTGTGTGTGTGTGTGTGTGTGTGTGTGTGTGTGTGTGTGTGTGTGTGTGTGTGTGTGTGTGTGTGTGTTGGAGCTTTTCTCCCCAGGCTTGCACTGAAAATGGACATGTATCCAGTTAGACTAGTCCGGTCAACAAATGTAAAATAAAATAAATAAATAAATTGGAGCAGGGAAGGATAATTGAAGTTTTTAATTGATAGACTACAATTTGATTAATATTGGAAAATTTAATGTTTGCATGTTTGAGAAGTATATGTGTGGAATTTGAGTAAACATTATTAAGAAATACATATTAAAAGTAAACATATTATAAAATTGATTCCATTTTGATATGGCTTGTTTTCTCTTATAAATGTACATTTGCTTGTGTCTTAAGTGATAATTCAATAAAGATCTCATTAAACAAAAAAAGAATGTTGCCATTCCAGGGTATATATACTTGGACTTGAAACACAAGAAACAGTCTATGTTATAATTTTTCTTTTCATCAATGATGAAGTTTGAAAAGGATATGAAAAAATTTCCCAGAATATTTTCCAGACATTCTCATATATGAATACATTTTGATTTGTCATCTTGTTGCAAGTTTAGGAGTATTTGTAGGTTCAATTGTAGGCTTCTTGCAGAATTTAAGGAAGAAATTATTAAAGCGATCAAAGAGTTTTGGACTTATAATGAAGAATCGTCAGTTCCTTTTCCCTACTAAGGGCTTTATTTAAGTGTATATTTTTGAATTCTTTAACAACTTTCTAAAAGTCTTAAAATAATGACAAAAAATAAAAGCAATTATCAGATCAATTACCAATAGCAGACAGCTTATAGAAGTAAATTACGACAAATATACTCACATAAGACAACACATTCTTTTTAGAATTCAACCACTTTCAGTAAATTATTCTAAATCTTTAATCTCTCAAAAATAGTTTCTTTGAAGCAGGAACTTGGAGTACCTTTTTCTTAAAGACTTTGACTAAATCCATTAGTTTAACAAAGATAATAGATTATAGAGGTTATGTCCATTACCATGATAGTAGAATTTCACTCACTTTGAAAATCTTATAAAAGGTATTATTGGTCATTTAGAGATACGGTTATTCAGCAAAAAATATAGCATCATAGTTACTGAATTCCAGCAAATTAGAGCTAGGCACATCTTCTTCTTCTTCTTTCGGCTTTTAGGGGTCGCCACAGCGGATCATATGACTAAATAATGCTGAGATGGCTGTGACCTTAAGGGAGATTAATATAATATGTGATGGTGTTGCCTAGAAATCTACCCTTGATGGGAAAAACAGTAAACATAGATAAATATATCAGCAAATACATTGTAAGGATTTCATTTGCCAGATGACTTCTTTACAGGCTTTTAGATACGCCAAGCAAAATTTCAAAAATAATGGCTTTTGCCAGTATGGTTTCCAAAATAAATATTCTAGTATATTGAAATCATGAAATTCAGACTGATTTTACATTCCTAATAGAAACATGGAGGTTCATGTTTAATCAATATATGTATTTGGAAGAAACTAACTTTGAATTATTTTTTTTCTAGATGATGTGAAGAAGTGAATACTCTTCACCTTTTACTCTACTGTACTAACTACAGACTTATCCTTAAAGAACAAAAAGACCATGTTATTGCAATTTAAATCTATGCATATATGTATATAGTAACATCTTATTGTACATTACCTTTACTGTTTGTGTTATGCTCACTGTGAGTGTTGTATTTTTATTAACAACAGCTGTCTTAAGCTTGGACTGTTGCAACATCTATATTGTATTGTGTGTGTGTGTGTGTGTGTGTGTGTGTGTGTGTGTGTGTGTGTGTGTGTGTGTGTGTGTTGGAGATTTTCTCCCCAGGCCTGCACTGAAAATGGACATGTATCCAGTTAGACTAGTCCGGTCAACAAATGTAAAATAAAATAAATAAATAAATTGGAGCAGGGAAGGATAATTGAAGTTTTTAATTCATATACTACAATTTGATTAATATTGAAAAATTTAATGTTTGCATGTTTGAGAAGTATATGTGTGGAATTTGAGTAAACATTATTAAGAAATACATATTAAAAGTAAACATATTATAAAATTGATTGCATATTGATATGGCTTGTTTTCTCTTATAAATGTACATTTGCTTGTGTCTTAAGTGATAATTCAATAAAGATCTTATTAAAACAAAAAAGAATGTTGCCATTCCAGGGTATATATACTTGGACTTGAAACACAAGAAACAGTCTATGTTATAATTTTTCTTTTCATCAATGATGAAGTTTGAAAAGGATATGAAAAAATTTCCCAGAATATTTTCCAGACATTCTCATATATGAATACATTTTGATTTGTCATCTTGTTGCAAGTTTAGGAGTATTTGTAGGTTCAATTGTAGGCTTCTGGCAGAATTTAAGGAAGAAATTATTAAAGCGATCAAAGAGTTTTGGACTTATAATGAAGAATCATTAGTTCCTTTTCCCTACTAAGGGCTTTATTTAAGTGTATATTTTTGAATTCTTTAACAACTTTCTAAAAGGCTTAAAATAATGGAAAAAAATAAAAGCAATTATCAGATCAATTACCAATAGTAGAGAGCTTATACAAATTACAGCAAATATACTCACATAAGACAACACATTCTTTTTAGAATTCAACCACTTTCAGTAAATTATTCTAAATCTTTAATCTCTCAAAAATAGTTTCTTTGAAGCAGAAACTTGGAGTACCTTTTTCTTAACGACTTTGACTAAAGCCATTAGTTTAACAAAAATAATAGATTATAGAGGTTATGTCCATTACCATGATAGTAGAATTTCACTCACTTTGAAAATCTTATAAAAAGTATTATAGGTCATTTAGAGATACGGTTATTCAGCAAAACATATAGCATCTTAGTTACTGAATTCCAGCAAATAAGAGCTAGGCACATCTTCTTCTTCTTCTTCTTTCGGCTTTTCCCAGTTAGGGGTCGCCACAGCGGATCATATGACCAAATAATGCTGACATGGCTGTGACCTTAAGGGAGATTGAGATAATACGTGATGGTGCTGCCCAGAAATCTATACTTGATGGGAAAAACAGTAAACATTGATAAATATATCAGCAAATACATTGTAAGGATTTCATATGCCAGATGACTTCTTGACAGGCTTTTAGATACACCAAGCAAAATTTCAAAAATAATGGCTTTTGCCAGTATGGTTTCCAAAATAAGTATTCTAGTATACTGAAATCATGAAATTCAGACTGATTTTACATTCCTAATAGAAACATGGAGGTTCATGTTTAATCAATATATGCATTTGGAAGAAACTAACTTTGAATTATTTTTTTTTCTAGATGATGTGAAGAAGTGAATACTCTTCACCTTTTACTCTACTGTTCTAACTACAGCTTATCCTTAAAGAACCAAAAGACCATGTTATTGCAATTTAAATCTATGCATATATGTATATAGTAACATCTTACTGTAGATTACCTTTACTGTTTGTGTTATGCTCACTGTGAGTGTTGTATTTTTATTAACAACAGCTGTCTTAAGCTTGGACTGTTGCAACATCTATATTGTATTTTGTGTGTGTGTGTGTGTGTGTGTGTGTGTGTGTGTGTGTGTGTGTGTGTGTGTGTGTGTGTGTGTGTGTGTTGGAGCTTTTCTCCCCGGGCCTGTACTGAAAATGGACATGTATCCAGTTAGACTAGTCCGGTCAACAAATGTAAAATTAAATAAATAAATAAATTGGAGCAGGGAAGGATAATTGAAGTTTTTAATTGATGTACTACAATTTGATTAATATTGGAAAATTTAATGTTTGCATGTTTGAGAAGTATATGTGTGGAATTTGAGTAAACATTATTAAGAAATACATATTAAAAGTAAACATATTATAAAATTGATTCCATATTGATATGGCTTGTTTTCTCTTATAAATGTACATTTTCTTGTGTCTTAAGTGATAATTCAATAAAGATCTTATTAAACAAAAAAGAATGTTGCCATTCCAGGGTATATATACTTGGACTTGAAACACAAGAAACAGTCTATGTTATAATTTGTCTTTTCATCGATGATGAAGTTTGAAAAGGATATGAAAAAATTTCCCGGAATATTTTCCAGACATTCTCATATATGAATACAATTTGATTTGTCATCTTGTTGCAAGTTTAGGAGTATTTGTAGGTTCAAATGTAGGCTTCTGGCAGAATTTAAGGAAGAAATTATTAAAGCGATCAAAGAGTTTTGGACTTATAATGAAAAATCAGTTCCCTTTCCCTACTAAAGGCTTTATTTAAGTGTATATTTTTGAATTCTGTAAGAACTTTCTAAAAGGCTTAAAATAATGGTAAAAATAAAAGCAATTATCAGATCAATTACCAATAGTAGAGAGCTTATAGAAGTAAATTACGGCAAATATACTCACATAAGACAACACATTCTTTTTAGAATTCAACCACTTTCAGTAAATTATTTTAAATCTTTAATCTCTCAAAAATAGTTTCTTTGAAGCAGAAACTTGGAGTACCTTTTTCTTAACGACTTTGACTAAAGCCATTAGTTTAACAAAAATAATAGATTATAGAGGTTATGTCCATTACCCAGATAGTAGAATTTCACGTACTTTGAAAATCTTATAATTGGTATTATAGGTCATTTAGAGATAGGGTTATTCAGCAAAACATATAGCATCATAGTTACTGAATTCCAGCAAATAACAGCCCGGCACATTTGACTAAATAATGCTGACATGGCTGTGACCTTAAGGGAGATTGTTAACATACGTGATGGTGCTGCCCAAAAATCTACCCTTGATGGGAAAAACTGTAAACACAGATAAATATATCATCAAATACATTATAAGGATTTCATATGGCAAATGACTTATTTACAGGCTTTTAGATATGCCAAGAAAAAATTAAAAACAATATGGCCTTTGCCAGTGTGATTACCAAAATAATTATTCTAGTATATTGGAATCATGAAATTCAGACTGATTTTACATTCCTAATAGAAACATGGAGATTCATATTTAGTCAAGATATTTATTTCTAAGAAACTGACTTTTTTTCTAGATGATGTGAAGAAGTGAATTGGAGCAGGGAAGGATAATTGAAGTTTTTAATTGATATACTACAATTTGATTGGAAAATTTAATATTTGCATGTTTGAGAACTATATGTATGGAATTTCAGTAAACATTATTAAGAAATACATATTGCAATTAAACATTTTATAAAAATGATTCCAGGAATCAGCAGTCTTATATAAACTGAAAGATTAAGTAGATTAAACGTGTGCTTTATTTATTGCAGGTTATACAGAGGTGATCTAATTTTGGCATGCAAGCATAAAACTGGTGACCTATTGTGTGCTTGCTTGGTGATTATGTTTAAGTCTCACATAAATGGAAAATTAGAAAAAGCAGTTTAGTTTTAGAAATTGATAATTACATTTCTTATATAAAGAGAGCTTACTTTACAACTAAAGTTGCTTCTACATGAAATAAATCTCCAGTTGATGTAAGGTCTGCTGAGAGTTTGAAGTCCTTTGAACAATTGTTGGACTCTGTTTTTTTGGAAGCTGAAATTCGGAAGCCATTCACATTGGGGTAGAGACTCCCAGGTAGCCTTTTTTGAGGCTTTGAGTCTGTTTTTAAAAAAAGGTATTGGAATACAGGTACTGTACTGTAAAACAGAAGTGGAGTCTCCCTTTAACATCCTATTCCAGACTGGACTGTGATCACCTTATTTTGTATAGATACAGGCTTTCCCAGAGGTTTTGTGTATACCTTTGAAAATGAAACCATCTCCCTCTTTATAATTGCTTGAATTTATTCTTATTTGTCAATGAAAGTGTGACACATTTCATAGTTTATATGATATGACACAAATGGTACGGATGTAGAAACAGGTATATTCTGATCACTGAAGCGGCTTACTGGACTAACATTGTGAGCATCTATGTTATATGGGAACTATTAGCAAATGTTTTAAAGATGGTGGTAATGAGAAAAAGAAAAAAGAACAGGAGATCTGAAGTTTATGAATGCCTATGATGTTCAGTAGCTTTCTGTTTTTATGTGCTATTTTATCAACAGTATTCTTTAATTAAGTTACTGTAGTGTAAATTAATAACCAATAACAATAATGCAGTTTCAGAATATGCATCTATTTCATTGCATTACATTGCTTGCAGGGAATTAAGAAGCTGGATCCCAAATTGTATCAGAATTTTGTGACTCACTGGTTTGGAGAAGAGGCTGTGAACCAAGTTGATCTTTGCTCAATGCTAAAAAAGAAGCAACCCAGTGGGTACTACCACTGTGAATCATCCATCACTGTTGGTAAGTGGAGAAAATAACGACCTGTTTATGTAGTACATTACTGTGATATTGTCACAAGCAAGCTGGCAGTCATAGCCTTAGGTGTGCCTTCCCAACTAGACTTCATTTCCCTATCCTCCTAACTTTCCATAAGACTAGAATTCAGTGGCCAACAGCCTGAGCAGGTCTGTATTAAACCACAACAAATGGAAGCCTAGTTATAGTGTTTTCCTAAGCCTGGGAAGTAGATATGGATTTTCTGTGGTAGACTTGCTTGCATTAGAGACAAAAATGCCAGCTGAAAAGATACTGTTCCAGATATGATTGCAGAGAAGTTTGGGCAATGAACATCCTATCTGTCTCTTGGAGAGGAAAACTTCTATGTGCTTTCACTTTCATCCCACTGATCCACAAAGTATTGTGAAAGTAAGCAAAAGACAAAGCCAGTCATTTTAGTGGCCCCTCTGTGGGCAGGGAAACCTTCGTTCTCCTAACTAGTCCAGCTAAGCAAAGAAGGACCACTGGAGCTCTGACAGGCCTGCATGCTATGGACCCAGGACGAAGAGTCATTGGTACACTCAGAGATGAAACCTCTCAGGTTAGCCGCCTGGATACCTGTGGCCTGATGCCCTTTAAAAAACAATTCCAGGGAAGATGCTGCATAATATGCAGGTGGCCAGGAAGTCTGGTGCTAGATATGGAGGAGGTTGCCCTTGTAGTGTATCTCTAGGGGTATCTAAGCTGCAGAAGCTATACAAACAGAATGTTTGCTGTACGTAGTGGAACTCTTCTAAAATAGTCTATTGTATATAGCAGTTTTAAGTTACACCTGTCAACAGTTGCAGTTTGCCTCTCCATGGACCCTGCTCGCCCACTCAGACAATAGTGAAGTAGTTCCTGAAAGGAAGCCTGTGCCTCAGGCCTTCTAGGAAATTGGTGATGTGCCCATGGCAACTTAATTTTGTTCTAGGAATCTTAACACTCATTTTCTTTGAGCCAAGCACATTAGTAGACCCTATTTTTGGTGGCCATTCCATCACTTAAATTAATCTCTGAGTTTCAAATTCTGACTTGTAAGGAGACACAGTATTTTGTGTAACTACACCTTCCTTCATATCCAAATTAGTATCTAAACTGACACTTAATCAGCCTATACAAATGCCTGTTTTAATTCATTCGCAGAATCAGGAAGAGGGGCTATTGTAAACACAGTCTAATATATTGCTTTCTGTTATGAGAAAAATGGAAAAGTTCTAGGGAGACCTGTCATTGTAATTATACTGCTTTGTGTGATGAGTAAAATGGGAAAGTCTAGAGAGAACTGTGAGAGCCCATTCCAGTAGGGTGGCAGCAACCACAGCAGCCTTAATTAGAAATATCTCCAAGTATCACCGAGGCAGACACCTGGACTACAGTGCGCACCTCATCCATATATTATAAGCGGGATCTTCAGTCCTGGAGCAGAGCATGAGTCACTATTACAGTCCTTCAGGGCATACTGTAACTGTTATTGCATGGGGACAACTTAGTACTTATAGATATATATACATATATATATATATATATATATATATATATATATATATATATATATATATATATATATATATATATATATATATATGTGTGTGTGTGTGTATATATATATATATATATATATATATATATATATATATATATATATACATGTATATATATGTGTGTGTGTGTGTGTGTGTGTGTGTGTGTGTGTGTGTGTATGTGTGTGCATGTGTGCAGATAGTTGGATATACATATTACATATTTTTTGGTTTTAGCCTGACTCTGCCCTTATGTGTGGCCCATCTCTGACCCTTCCCCTCCCCTATGTTTTCTGAGGTTGGGAATCTTCACACACACACACACACACACACACACACACACACACACACACACACACACACACACACACACACACACACACACACACACACACACACACACACACATCTTCACTTTTGGGTTTTTCTTCTAGTTTGTCTTAATACTAGCCCTAAGGGCATTCTGATATCCTGCCGCTTTGGGACTTCCTAGACTCACTCACATTTCCTAAATCCTAATTGCATTTCTGCCCTTAGCAGCAGAGTTAATTTTTTTTTTAATTCTGTTAACCATCAGTATCCTGTTCTCTCCCATCACAGCATTTTACCTAGAGACTAGTCTAATTGCCATCTGTTTCATTGTATACTGCATTAATGTAATGACAATGCAGCACCCGATGCCTGCATTGTTATTTGACATTATAGCTAACACACTGATCAACAACCAGCTGTACAGTGACTTTTTACTTACTTAGATAAGGAGTTACCACCAATTACAATAAAGATGCAAAATGTGAATGTGCCACTGTTCTTATCACTGTCGTTGAATGTGAGTGTTTCTCTTGGAATAAAGCCTTCATTGTAATTTACATGGCTATTTATATGGAAAATAGACAACTGTATATTATTTGTTACTGCTATGTATAACTTAGATCTGACAAAGCTATGACAAGGGCAAAAGTGCTCCTCTCTTCTTTTAATTTAATAAACCGCAGTTTAAACAAGCAATTCCAGATTTCATCTTTTTTTCTTATTTTTAATAAGAATGCAAAGTGATCTTTGATATGGGTCTTACATAAGAAGTTATGGCAGTGGCCCATTTTAGTAAATTTACATGCCAGTACATAGAACACTCATTCCTGTACAATTAGTTTTCCCTTTTTGTTGATTTGATCTTCCTTAAGGAAAGTCTGTACTACCCCTAAGGCTAGTAAACTGCATTTCCTCAGTACTAGGTTACATTATGTGTATTTATGTACATTATATGTGTGTGTGTGTGTGTGTCTATATAAGTTTTCTATCAAAATTGCGACTAACAAAAAAAAATGTTCAGTTCAGCAACTCACAACAGCGAAGATGGAACACTAACTAGGTCAGTATGTTGAACATCATGCCGATTATTCGAATTTGGCATTGTTCGACCTACTGTTTCCGCTGCACCTTTCACGACAGTAACTTAAGTTCTGGTTGTCAGCATCAGCAGTATGAACGTACTGTAAAGTACTGAACTTCACGTTTCTGCAGGGGGCAAGCCCCCCCACACCTCCCACGCCCCCATCAAATTATATATTCCAACTCTGAGATCGCACTACAGTGGGGAAGAGAGTAGCTTTCCTGATCCATACTGTACCACAATCTCTAGTTATAAGGTCATTTACATATGTGTGAATGCACAGTGCATTTGCTGAACTGGGGACGCACACACATGAAGGTTTGGCAATACGCAATTCAGCCAAAAGTAACACAACATCTCGTGGTCACCGAACCTTTACTCATTATTTTGATGGTAAACTATATATATATATATATATATATATATATATATATATATATATACACACACACACACACACACACACACACACACACACACACACACACACACACGTAGATTTCATAATTAATGTAACTGCAAGTGGAGGTCATACATTTTTATGGAGATTTTTGAAGGTTAGTATGTCCATATCGTAGTGGTCTTGGGGGTTTAATTAGTTTTCACAGAGGTTATGTAAGCACAGATACTTCCTCTTCTAGTTATTTGATAATGACATAACTCTGCCTGTTTTGTTTATTGTAACATATAGCAGCCTTGTGATTCTAGCGTGTGAATTAGTGCATTTATTGCAGAAGCTATTCTGTCAAATAGTATAAGAGCGTTAGAAAGTCAGTATGCCTGGGTTTTAAAATTCTGACCCATGGCCAGATATCACTCCCAAGCATGTCTTTCATGGCCTGAAGAATCTTCTTTTTCTTCTTTTGGCTTTTCCAAGTTAGGAGTCGCCGCAGTGGATCACCTGCCTGCTCATGATTGGCAGTCAAGTTTTATGATGTCGAGTTGCCAGCCCGGCACCCAACCTTTCACAGAAGGCACACACACACACACACACACACACACACACACACACACACACACACACACACACACACACACACACACACACACACACACACACACACACACGCACTCATTCCTAGGGCCAATTTAGAGTGTCCAATCCACCTACAACATGTCTTTAGGATGTGGAAGGAAACCGGAGCACCCGGAGGAAACCCACGTGACTACAAGGAGGACATGAAGACTCCACACAGAAGGCACCCCAGCCGAGGATCGAACCAGAGAACCTCTTGCTGTGAGGGGGCAATGCTAACCGCTGCACCACCACGGCTGCCCTCTTTCATGGCCTGAAGAATGATGTTGCCACATTGTGTCAGTCCAGTCTGCTGATGCCTACTTGCTTCATTTATGAAATGGAAGCACAAAAAGTCAACAATGATCCTTTCAGGTTCAGTTTTTTCCTTCCAGAGTGCATGTATAGCTTTTTTTTTATTTTCAGCCTTTCTTTATCAGTAGGCTAGAGTATGCAGATTACAGTAATTACATGCCATTTGTTAGTATTTATGTCTGTGTAGGGTTTGCTTCATGGATATTGTAGGTCTGAATATAAGTCTATATAATTGAATTCAAATAAACCAAGCAGATACACTATGGACACAATGCTTTTTTAAGTTAAAAATGAAGACCGGCAGGAAAAAATAATTGTAAAATTATTGTAACTCCCCATGTGAGGCTTAAAATGTCAGATTTGTTTAAGTGGTTAAGCCCTTGGCTTGGCGCATTATAAGTTTTTGTGTGAGCAAATTGAAATACTGTAGTGCGGCTATTATTATTCTTCTGTCTTTTAACTGAACACAATTAGACAGCTGTACAAACTCATCTGAGGGCAGAAGTGACTATGGTGAGTACAGGCAATTTGTATAGGACTACACGTTTTTGTGTGATCAAGTTGGAATACATTAGTGTGGCTATTATTTATTTATTTTTTTAGTGTCTGGGAGGGATTGAAGAGAACTAGACATAGTGGAGCCTATCACTATAAAGCCTGACAAAGTTTCAGTTCCATCCAAGGACAGGGCACATTGGAGCAAGGGGCCTGTGGTCGATGTGATTATGGTAGCCACAGCCATCAAAAGGAGCTCTTGGAGTAGAACACATACGCCCACCTTTCATACAGGGAGATGAGACTACAGAGAGACTTAGTGAATGATCACTAATTTTGTACCTTCCCCATGACAGTGTAGACTTGTAAGTCTTTTGAGATTCAGCTGGCTACCATGCTGTCAATTTCCAACATGTCCATGCTGTTGTTGTCTAATGCAGTGGATAGTACATTCAAGGCACCAGAGTAGAAGTTCACTGTCATGCCTAGATGTGCCCCTGCAACTTTATTGCATCCTTCAAGATGTCCTTTTTGAACATGCCATTTGATGGTTCCACCTTATTTGGATCTAATGTAAAAGACACTAACCAGGAGTGAGCAGGATGGCAAAACATTGTTTGCCATTGGTGTCTACTTTTTCACCCTCAAAGGACATTTTCTTATAAACAGAGGCGAGTTAAGTTTTTTTTTCTTTAGAAAATCCTAACAATATTTCCAGGGCACTTTAGGTGATAGTGCCACTGGGGTAGGGCTTCAGCAGACACTACCCTAGGGGTAGGAGCAGTCCACAAAATCAGGGTTTTAGGTGGCCTTTCTTTTGCAAACTCCTTTGCCCCTGAAGGGTTGCCTAGCTACACTCTGGAGATAGTTGGAGGTGCTTGGCTACGTTTCTCTTTTCAGTTTTTTCCCAACATTTCATCAAAAGACCCTTCCAGACATCCTGCCATGGCAAAGAATGTCTGTAGCATGATGGATAGAAAAGCTCTATCAAAACAGAGTCATCCAGGAGTTCCCACCAGTCAAAGAGCATTTGGGGATCTATTCAAATTTGTTTTGGTGCCAAAGAAAAACAGGGACATCAGATCCATATTGGACCTAGCATATCAAATTCTGTTTGGTAGTGGTGCAGTGAATTCTGCCTCTGCTGAGGAAAGATGACTGGATGTGCTTGGTAGACCTCCAGGATACCTATTACCCCATAAAGTTAACTAGACAATCCATGAGGTTTCTGTGGCTAGGAGCCAGACACTATCAGTTTTGAGCACTGCCCTTTGGTCTCACCACAGCACCCTGGATGTTCACCATGTGCATGGCAGCGATAGCAGCCCTGCATAGGCTGCAGAGATTCCAGGTCTTGTCTTACCTGGATAACTGTTTCACTTTGGCTACCTCAAGAGCATCGCTAGTTCAAGCAACAGACTGTTTACTCCACTTGTGACTTACCTAAAGGATCACATAAAACTTAAAAAAAAATCAAAACTAGAGCCTATTCAGATATTGGAGTTTATTGGTTGCCATCTGGACACCACTGCTCAGATTGCCAGTCTTCCAACTTCAAGACTCTCTTCTCTTCATCTTCCGGCCTGTCAGGCTCATCTGTCTCAGGGTCCACCCACTGCCCTAATTCTTCACCTCCAATGTTTGATGGCAGCTTTCATTTCACTAATTCCTTTTGTCAGATTTTACATGGGGATACTTCAGTGGACTTCCCACATCCTCTCCATTCAGTGGTGGCCAGAGATCCCAAGCCACTTTCTAGACAGTTATGCATGTTATCCTTTCCACTCAAAATCTTCCATCAGGAAAGCCTATGACAGTAAATGTAAAAGGTTTAGCATCTGGGCTGTTTCTAAAGATCTAGACCCTTTTTCAGCTCCTTTAGATGCAATTTTGGATTTTTTAGCCAGCCTATTTCAACCAGGAGCAAGTTACACTATTAAATTTCAGCTGGATGGTCATTTCTAATTCTCATATTGGTCTCCCCTTTGGATCTGACCTTTTTGCTGCAGACATTAACTAGAGTGGCTTATGAGCCTGCAGCCACAGTGGATTTAAAATTTCTGTCTTGGAAGACAGTGTTTTCGGCTGCAGTTATGTCCACCAAGCAAGTGCCAGAACTTCAGGCTTTGTCACATAAACTTCCTTACCTAGTTTTTCACAAAGACAGCGTGTCTTTATGCACTAATCCAGCCTTTTTACCTAAGGTGGCCTCTGAGTCTAACTTGAATCGATCTATTCTTTTGCCAGTATTATTTCAAAAGTTTGCTAATAAAGGGGAGTACATTCTTCACTGGATTTGCATCAACTGTTAAGTTTTTATTTATGTAGAAGAGAACTCATCAGGAGGTTTGACCAACTTTTTGTTTCCTTTTCCATAGCTAAACTGGGTACGGCAGTGTATAAGGTTACCTTGACCAGCAGGCTTACTGACTGATTCTCTTGTGTACAACGTCAGTGGGTTGTCCTCACCTTCCATATCCGAAGCTCACTCTACCAGGGCAATATCTGCTTAGCAGCTTTCTTTAATCATACATTGTTGGGTAATATCTGTTCAGCTGCTACTTGGTCCAGTTCTCACATTACAAACTTGATATTCATTTGAGGTATGTATTTGTCTCCATCATCCTCTGGAATGCCATTCCTTAGTACCACCTGGATCAGCCTGGACTCTGTCGCATAGGCTAAGACAGACTAAAAAGACAACACTGGATACAAAAGTTAGGCACTTACCATAACACATGAGATGTGCTGTCTTCTTCCATCCATCTCAACATTCCCTCCCTCCACCCTATTCTAAATTGACATTTTATGTTTTTTTTCTGCTTTTAAGGATCTTTATGGGCATTCCTGAAGTCTTCATGTGTTGGACCTCATTCTTTCTTGGCTTATTGGTAATTTGTTTGGTGCCTTTTTAGAAGGGTCCAGTATGGGAGAAGCAAACTCAATCTGAGAACAGTAGGTAGTTCAGGGCATTATGGGGGCAGAGTTCAAGCTTTGGAACCAAAGTCTGTAATTTTGGCCTTGTATCCAACTGAATGTGATAACCCACAGATTTAGATGGGCGGAAGAAGGCAACATGAATTTAGTGTTATGGTAAATACATAACTTTTGTATTTACAAGTATGCCCAAGTATTTGCTGACATGTGATTTTTTTTTTTCAGAATTTGGTGAGAATTAGATACCGACCATAAAGGTCTGTGGTGTGCTGCAGTCAAAGTATTGTTGTTTGTGGGTCTGTGGTTATGCTTGCATTTTTCTGGCTATAAGGTACAATTCCAGTAGTCAGAATGAAATTACAAATATATATGTCAGAAGCTTAGCTAGGATTATATTAGCTATTTTGATGAATTTAAGACGCAGGTGATATGGAGATTGCACTATTTTGAGGAACTGTGATGCAAGTAATGCCATGACCTTATGTTCTGACTCTTATTTATGGATTTAAAGTGGAATGCTGGACTTATGCTTAGTTTATAGTGGGTAAATCTTTAGAGAGGTTAATATTGAAGAGAGAGAGAGAGAGAGAGAGAGAGAGAGAGAGGATTGTAATGAAATACTTCTGTTAAATGTGAAACAGTGTGGGTTTGTTAGAGGGAAATCTTTCCTTCTGAATCTTGTGACAATTTTGAAGCGGTAATAGCAACACTTGAAGAAGGACTGACAATATTTTATTCTGACCATGCTAAGGCATTCAGCATTGTTCCACATGAGGGGAGTAGTTGAGAATCAAAAGCATTATATGCCGATTTTCTCCCTGTGCCCCAACTGAAAATGCGATTTTACTGGACTTTCACAGTAAGCAAATGTTAAATAAATAATTAAGAAAAAAGAGACATTAAGGTGATTGGCTATTGTATTGACTCTGCCATACCTGATAGAACCAAAGCAAGATCTTCAAGGTAAAACAAACATTCCTGGTGGACAATGCCCATTAATAGGCTGTACAATAGTGGAAATAATTTGCTGTATAAGAGTAGGAAGGAATGGTCTCAGAAACGGAAATACTCCTTCCTCAACTTAAACAAACAAATAGGACTCCTAATGAAGTTCTCCAAAGCTAACTATGAATCCAAATCCAAACTAAGGATAACCACAAGGTATTCTTCAGTTGCATCCATAACCTCAAATGTAAGACCCAGATTTGCACTGGACTAGTAGTTAATGGTACTTCATATACAGAACCTGTGGATATAGCAAACATTCTGGCTGACAGGTTCAGTGAAAACTTCACTCCCCTGTCCCCACCACATATACCCAAAGAATCCCTAACACCTATCCCCACCTAGTATCTCTAAGGAGTAGGTCTTAAACACCCTGTCCAAGGCCAAAAACACAGGCTGTATGGAACCATATAACATCCTGGGCTGTGTTCTACATGGGTTAAAACAGGAATTAGCATCACCATTGGGCACGCTTTTTAATTACAGCCTAAGCACTGGCTTCATCCCAGTGAATGGAAAATAGCTACCATGATCCTTTGCACAAAGGAGGTGCATCCACGCACCCCAGGAACTATAAGTTATTTATAGGTTAGTTGCCCTTGTGAGCCATTGTAAACCTAGCCAGTTATCCCTTCTGAAGCTCAAACCCTGTACCTTGTGTTTGTAAGGCAAACACCTTAACCATTAGGCCACCCTCCCAACTAAAGCCCATTAGCCTGACCAACCCTATCTGCAAGGCCATGGAAGGAATCATCATGGACCTTATTAACAAAGATATAGGAAATTTCCAAATGTTTGAGCCAACCAAGTTTGGCTTTGTCAAGAGATCATGCCTGTTAAACTTGGTGGACTTCTTTGAGACAGTCACAAAAGCCCTAGATGAGGGCAAATCTGTGCATACGACCTACCGACACTTAGCCAAGGCCTTTGACACAATCCCCCACTCAGGCATCATTGATAAACTCACCAAACTGGGTATCAATGCATATATTGTCAGGTGCATTGCAAACTGGCTCACTGATAGAGCTCATACAGTCAAAATAGGGGATTCCACCTTCTCCAGCAGACCGTAACCAGTAGTGTTCCACAGTGATTGGTTCTGGGACTCCTACTGTTCAGAATGTACTTCTCCAAAGTACAGACTAAAACTAAAGGTCTGTGACTGACAAAGTTTGCTGATGACTGTAAACTGGGAGTGATCATTGAATCCCCTAGCGATCTCAACATTCTGCAAGAAGATCTTGCACAGAGTAATGACTGTCGCCAAAGTTATGGTCTTAAACTTAATGCAAAAATTTCATTATCATCACATTTAGTAAGGGTGATGTTCCTACAAACGACCACATCAATAGCTATACCCTAAGCACACTCAGTGGTAAGAGATCTGAGCACACAGGTCGGCAGCAGCCTTAACTTTGATCACCATGTCTCCACAGTGGTAAGAAGGGCATTTTATATTGTTCATTTCATAAGTAAAGGCATTGGCTCCAGAAAAAAAGAGGTTATAACCCTCCTGTACTCTTCCCTCATCAGGCCAATCTTCTTCTTCTTCTTACGGCTTTTCCCAGTTAGGGGTCGCCACAGCGGATCACCTGTCCACTCATGATTGACAGTGGAGTTTTACAGTGTCAAGTTACCAGCCTGGCACCCAACCTTCCACAGAAAACACACACACACACACACACACACACACACACACACACACACACACACACCTAGGGCCAATTTAGAGTGTCCAATCCACCTACAGCATGTCTTTGGGATGTGGGAGGAAACCGGAGCACCTGGAGAAAATCCACGTGACCACAGGGAGGACATGCAGACTCCACACAGAAGGCAGCACAGCCGAGGATCAAACCGGGGAACCTCTTGCTGTGAGGCAGCAACACTAACCGCTGCACCACCGCGGCCGCCCTTCCCTCATCAGACCAATAATAGAGTGCAATGCTCCGTTTGGTATGTTCCTTTCCAAACACCTGCAGCAATTGGAGAGACCACAAAGGTTGCTTAGAAAGAAAACTCAGGGTCTTCAAGATCTGTCTTATATAGACAGACTGAAATCATTGTCACTTTACTCTGTGTGCCATACAGACTGCTCAGAGGTGACATGTGCCTTGCATATAGAGTAATCTCTGACCTAGCTTTAATGGAAGTTCTGCACATTTACAAGTCAAATGGCACACAGTTCACTCACTCAAAGGACCTAAGCATGGTATGTGACATCAACAGAACTTGCTGGAGAGACAGATTTGTCTTACAGAGGTTGCCTCATCTTTGGAACATTCATGTTAAACAAAGCCCCTCGTTGGCCATATTTAATCGTAATTTGAACGATTGGATGGGTAACCGCAAATTCACCCTGGGGGTTCCACCTGTGTCCCTCTTGGACAGGGACAATAGATGCTGATTTTAGTGTTTTCTTGAACCAGACACCCTTGGGAACATGGGTTGAACTTGGCTAGGCTTGTAAAGGCCTTGGGGCCGTTAGTCTAGTAACCTCCTATGATCCAATTGGTCTGTCACACTAGAGGTTGTATCCCACAGAGTCTTTAAGTAAGGCCACTTATTTCTGCACAGTTTTTCTTGGCTAGAAATGTAGAAAGTGGGCCCTGGATAGTTAAATATGAGTACAAATCAGATAATGCTTTTACTTCCTTAAATCTATGTTTGTGTGGGTTTTCTGGTTGTACTGTGTTGTCTTTCCAGCTCCCGAAACATGATGGTTTTCTTTCACTCACAATTTAATCACAATGTAACATATATATTTTAAGTAACAGTTGTCATTGCATTACATACCGTTCTATTGCTAGTGCATGTGTGGGAGAAGTGCACTGTGTGCAGAGTCAAGTGCACATGTGGAAATGTGTGTTTACACAACACATACATAGTGGGTTGTGGGTTTCTGTGGAATTCAGTATGTGTTTATTTGCTGTATTTTTTGGTGAATGCAGTGATGATTTCTCTGTACATAAGAAAAATATAAACAGAGATACTGAAGCTGTTGTAAATAGTATGGCTTTTGAACTAATTTACCTCATTCAAATATAATAAGTACCTCTCAGTTTATGTACTGTTCAACCTAATGTGTTTGTTAACATTAAGAAAATCTAATTTCACACCCTTTGATCTTTTAATAACCATTTCATGTGTCCATTCTGAACATTTTTCATCTCTTCTGCTTTGATATTTCATCTCATGCATAGTGCATGCATTGTATTGACCTAAGTAGACTGTTACAGATGAAATGTTGGCTTTGTTTTGGAAATTCATTTTAAGCAATAGCTTCTGCACTGTCTTCTCTGGAAGTAGCCAAGGCAGTATTTTAAAGCACGATGGCCTAAAGGAAGCTTTTACACAGACACTGAAATTTCTGCAAACAGCATGGATCACAATGTAATTTAGCCAATGTGTGTGTGTTGTAAGAAAATAATTAATAGTAAATACAAGCAGTATCTTGTTCCTTTAAGATTTAGTAAAGTGTTGACCGCAAAGCTGTGTTGTCAGCTGTGTGCTTATAGCTGTCATCAGTGCCCAGGTTAAGTGCTTAAATTACTAGTTGCAGGGTCATGAATGGGACGTGGAGTTACTGATCTTAAAATAATTTAAATTAGCTGTGCTCATTTACAGCATTTCTCACAGTTCCTTTCTTGGACTTTGTTTTTTTTATTTTTGGTGGGACTTTCAGAAGCAGTGCTTTTTCTGTGACTGCAATGATTGGATAGTTAACCATGAAGATGCTTTCATTTATTTGCAGCATTTACAGTAATATCAACATGGCAAGCTCTTGCTGTATTATTTTGTGACTTTCATATTCAGAACATTGCCACTTTCGATATCCAGTCTAATCCAGATTGTGTGTGTGGCATCAGTACCCTGTACTTGTACACTGCTGTACCACAGTGCTGATTTCATATGCTTACTTAATTAATGTGCAGACAGAGTCACAGGGCCAGTGGAGACCTAAAAATAAATGGGGATAAAACTTGCTCTCCTGTGTGACACTTGATTTATAATGCAAGTAACGTGTCTGTTATCTAAAACCAAAGAGAGTGAAGAAAGGGAACTGAAGCTCGGCTGAACTAGAGATTCCTTCTGATACTAGCTATTGATTTTAATGAAGGTATTCTCATCCCATCCAGAATTAATGACAGCTGTATCAGTTTCATTACGAACAGTGGAATAAATTATGCTCTGCTGCTGGAGATTTTTGAAAATCGTACATGTAGGAAAGGCACCAGGATTAAGGAAAACCTCAACGGTTGTGCATTTAAGATGGGGTAGATTTTAGAATGTTTAACGTAACTCACCGTTGGTACTAAACATAAAATAATGTTTTATATTCTGATTCCCAACTTCTTAGATACAGTAAAATAATCTGTACTAAGCATGGTCATAAGGATGGAAATAAAAAAGCTTGGCTTCGCAGAGAATAACTTGCAGTTTACAGAGGAATGCAAACAGTATGAACCAGAAACTACTGGAAATTATAGGACTAGGTGGAAAACTTTATTTTTTGTACATGAACAGGCAAGAGAGGAGAGTATTGCTTATTATGTGTTCGAGACATAGATGTCAATAAATTCACTTCGAGAGCAAAGCTTGAGAGGGGAATCTAACATCCATGTTGAGATCACATAATAAGTAAGTTATGATCGGAGACCTGGTCATAGCTCTTTGTAGTACATAAAACCTTATCTGCTCCTTCTACTACTGGTTACAGAAAAAAAAAACAATGATAAGTGTTTTGCTGGCTTCCAAAGCTGTAAACACTTAGCGAGTGCTGTCAGAAAGTGAGTGTAATTCAGTCTTTTATGTTTACACTCACCTTCCATGCCTTTCAGTTGTCCAAAGTTTCATAGAATGTCCATATTTTTGCTTCATATAGTTGGTCTATTCCTCATAGTATGTGCTTTTTTGACAAATCACTGAGGCTTGAAGTCAATAAATAATGACATACTTTTGAGTTTCAGAATTCATATCCTTTGGAAAATGCAACACAAATCATGTTATTTCACAATTTTCTACGTTAATAAGAGGAAGTTAGGGGTAGCAGCGGTGGTACGGCGGTAGCATTGTTACCTCACAGCAAGAGGTTCTCCCATTCGATTCTCGGCTGGGCTTGGGAGTGCCTTCTGTGTGGAGTCTGCATGTCCTCCCCGCAGTTGGGGATCATTTGAAAGACATGCATGCGTAAATGGGCGTGCCTTCGTTGAAGGTTGGGCGTCAAGCTGGCACCTCGGCGTTTCATAAAAAAGCTACTGCCAATCATTAGCGGACTGGAGTTCCGCTGTGGCAACCCCTTACCGGGAAAAGCCGAAAGACAAACAAACAAACAACATAAGAGGAAGTAAGGGACCCATTTCAGGCACAGATAGCAGATAGAAAGAAATCATTGCTGTCATTTGCTGGTCAATACTGGCAGATCTGACAGCTTAGTGCAGGACCCGACCATAACAAGTTATTCCAGGGATGCTGAACATTTTTTAAGATTGGGTCTTCCACTGTAGTAGCGCTTAACTGATTTGTCTTTTTATGAATGTCATGATGTACCATGCATTCCATGTTTATTAAACACCTTTCTGATGTTAGAAAGCTATTTAACTAGCCTTTGTTAAGCACCCCAAGCACGAAGGGGTCTGGCTCTAGGGGTTAACAACAGACAGTGCCATCTAGCCAAGAACAGTGGCAAAAAGTAAAACAGTTTTGAAAGCTGTTCATTATTTCACTCTTCCATGATTATAAACAAAAAGTGTGGCAGAATGAAGAGTCTAAAAGCTTTTAGACCAATTTATTTTTCACAGGGGCAATTGGAAATGGTTTGTACTACTGCACTTTTTTTGGAGCAGCTAAAACCATGCACTACAAAGAACTGTGATCAATGTTCTCAGTATGGATACCGTGATGCCAGGATTCACTTTTCAAGCTTTGCTCCCTGGGTGAATTTCTCGGAGATCGCTGTGCTTATATTTTAGCTAAATATATTAAATATAAATAGAAAGCAAATATAAAACAAAAAGAAATGAGAAAAGCAAAGTTTTTTTTTGAATGAGTTATGTTTTATTTTAGTTAAGGAGCACACACGGCAACATTACTTTAATAAGCAAGCGGAGGCTATTTTTTGTTATTTTAAAGCTGTCTGTTAAACATTAAACATATCTTAGCTACTGAAAGCAAGCTGTTCTTATCTCGTTCAACTGCAACCTCTGGTGTACTGCGCGGCAGCGGTACATCGAACAGCGGATGGATGCCAGACATCTGAAGGGGCAGTAAACAGGCATTATACTATGCCCATTATTTAAGAAAAGTTTCTTTTCTTAAATAATGCCTGGGTGAATTTCTAGCCATCCATGTCTAGAGGTTCTCCCGTTTGATTCTCGGCTGGGCTTGGGAGTGCCTTCTGTGTGGAGTCTGCATGTCCTCCCCGCGGTTGGGTAGCGTTCAAAAGACATGCATGCGTAAATGGGCGTGCATTAGTTGAAGGTTGAGCGTCGAGCTGGCACCTCGGCGTTTCATAAATAATCTACTGCCAATCATTAGTGGACCGGAGTTCCACTGTGACGAACCCTTACCGGGAAAAGCCGAAAGACAAACAACAACATGTCTTGAATAGATCATAAGCTGACTATGATCAGAGACATAATCATAATCCTGTTTATTTGTGATATATTTGCAGTTGTGTTCATAATACAACATAAAACAATGAGAAATCTTTATAGAGTTTAATAACTGACAAATTTTTTCCAGTCATCAGATTTTATATATATATATATATATATATATATATATATATATGTGTGTGTGTGTGTGTGTGTGTGTGTGTGTTTATATATCTATACTATGTATATATCTGTCTATATATATATATATATATGTATATATATATATATATATATATAGGTGTATATAGATATAAATTTATATATATATATATATATATATATATATATATATATATATATATATATATATATATATATATATATATGTAGATGTAGGGCACTAGATTGACTGTGCATATGCACCGACATCCAGATGATCAACTTAAAAATGTAAAAACAGCAAAGGCTGACTGACACATTCTAGGAATGCTCGGGAATTACCCTGAAGTCGACTAAACCAAAGACAAGAATTTTTACGGGGGGGGGGGGGGTCAAGTCCCTTATACCCCCACCTGCTAATTTTATATACTGACTCTGAGATTGCGGCTCAGGGAATTACCCTGAAGTTAACTAAGCCAAAGACAAGAATTTTTGCAGGGGGGGGGGGGAGTCAAGCCCTCTGCACCCCAACTTGCTAATTTTATATGCTGACTCTGAGATTGTATAGTCGCTGCGGAAAGGAAATATTCCCCTACCCAGGAATTGGAGATTTCGCACGCCTGTCAGTCATCTGTTTCCATCGACCAAGCAGGGTTCAGTGTAGGTGCACAGTTGATCTAGTGCCCCGCACCTATATATCTATATCTACACACACACACACACACACACACACACACACACACACACACACACACACACACACACACACACACAAATAAACAGATATCATCTTCATCATCAGTCTTCTTTTTCCCATTCCTACATGCGGTCTGGGTCTTGTGTCAACTATCCCCATCTCTCCCTATTTAATGCCACTCCTGCCTTCATTGTCACTCATGCATGAATGTCACAGGTCTTCGCTCACTCAATCCATCCACCTCTTTGCTGGACACCCTCTTTTCCTCCTGTCTTCTTCCTGTCTGTCCCAGATCATCTTCAACAAATAATATTCTGCTTTTCTGCACATGTACCCGAACCAGCATAATCTGTTCTGTTTGGCCTTTGCTGCACTTGGAGATACTTTGTTTTCTGCTATTATGTCTCCAGTTCATCTTCTGTTCCACAGTTTGTATCCTACCACCAGTCTCATGCACTTCATATCCATCCCCTATAGCTTTTTCAACTGCTGTGCCTGTACTGTCAAGGTTTCTGTACCATACATTAGTACTGGTCACATGACTCTTTTGCACGCCTTACGTTTCAGCTTCTTTGGTGTTCTCCTGTCATATACTACACCTGACACTGTCTGAGGTTGGCTGCAGCCCCCCTGATTCTAGCTTTGACCTCCTCATTCAGACTTCCCTTCTCCTAAACCACCTCTCCCAGATACTTGAAGCCAGTAGTGTAGCTAGGATAGGGCAAGAGGGGCAACAGCACTGAGTACAAAGAGTTGGGGGGGGGTGGGAACAGCTAATCATGATCACTCTTTCATGTAATACCAGTGTTTAAAAGCCAGTATTGCACTTGCTGTCAAACTTGAGCACTGTAGCACTCTGTGTGTGGTCTAAACTGTACCAACTGTTTGCTACATTTGTAGCAAGCAGTTTACTAACAGTTTAAAAATAATTTGCTTTTAAAACTAAAACATGAGTGCTGTAATGCTCTGTGTAGGTAGGGTGTAAGCTGTAACAGTTGATGTTCATCGTGTTTCACTGTTGCAGTCATTACACTTGGGTTATCCTGCTGGCAGGCTACTCGCAGTCGGCCTGAATTCCAAAGTCTTGGTCCGGCGTCGGTTGCTGTCACCTCTTCCCTGAAGTCAGTCCGCCAGGGGTATAAAAGATGCGGCTGACGCCATTTTCTTCAGTCTTTCTTGCCGTGCAATGCCCGAAGCAAAAGCAGTTCGCAAGTGCCGATCGGACGACTCCAGAGATTTTCAAATTCGAATTTCAGATCTGAAGTCTTCATTAAAGTTAAGTACCCCATTGGGGAAACTTTTTTCTTGCTCCAGACCGATGTCAGAAAAAGTTAACAATTGTATTTCTTGTGGGAAGCAAATACCTCATAAGGATTTTCATTCTTACTGTATTCCTTGCCTAGGCCCTGATCACAATGTTGCTAGCTGTCGGTTTTGCGCTAGATTTAACCAACGCACTATTAAGCGTCGGTATGATTTTGCCTTTCATTACTTTGGCCGAAGATTCAATTATATAATGCCGTCGGAACACCCGACGACCAGAGTTTATAAAAAGCGCAAGGAAAAGGAAAAGGACAGGCATCCGAGGTCCAAAACCGACGAGGCCTCCGCTAAGCCAGTTGCCGGTTCTCAGTGATGTGCATTCGCAGCCCCTGACGCCCACTACCTCAGAGCCACAGGCCACTGCCGATTCCCACGTGGAGCCAGCTAGGCCTCTGGATACTCAAGGTATTGGACACTCAGAAATTATTCCCTCAGATGGGTTCGGAGCCGCTGAGCAGGCATCGGCTTCTGAGGGTGTTTTCAGACCTACACAGTTATATGTAAAGCCTACCTCAGCTTCCAAAGCAAAGACTAAAGCAGCTCTAAAGACAAAGAAACAAGTACAGCATTCTCCTGGACAGACTTCCATGCCTAAAAAACAGATGCTCAAAATGGCCGAAGACCTAATTACCTTGATCAGGGGTTCCCATCCCCCTCCTGATAAGAGGCCTAGGTAAGAGACAGAATATGGATCTTCAGATCAGGTTTCCATTTCCTCTGACTTCTCTTCTGAGCAGGAATACTCTCTTATTCCCTATGAGGATTCTGATGCTGAAGAATCTATTCCTTCAGCCTCTCCTCCTGTGGATTTATCTTTTGGGGAAACCCTGCATACCATGAGGGAGCACTTCCACTGGGAGAGCCAAGACTTCTCAGAATCAAAGAAAAGACTTAGAGATTTTCTTTTACTACCTCAGCACAGGCCGCTTACTATTCCCCCTGTGTTAGACATTGTAGGTGATGTATTTTCAGAGTCTGCCCTTTCTCCTGACTATTTACCCCCCTGCCCCTGTAAAACCAGACAGATACTACAGGGTTCCAGACTCACATACATTTCTTTATAAAAACCCTGCTGCTGATCCAGAAATTATTTCTCAGGGTCCCAAAGGGGTCAAGGCTTCTAATGCAAAAAAAGTATTCCCTCTGACAGGGATTCTAGGGCACTAGACAGAGGGGGAAAAAGTTTACACTTCTGCTACTTTGCCTGTGAGGGCTTTAAATTGTCAATTTCATATGCTTAAATCAGCAATACTTAATGTCACTGCTAAAACAGAAAATGTTGGCAAATTCTGATTGTGCAGAAAATAAGGAAATGCAGGATTTATTGCAAGCAGCTGAACAAGTGGGAAAGTATACACTGCAATGTGGTTTTGATTCTCTAGAGGCCTCTTGCAGGGCTGCAGTTACGGGTTCTGTCATTAGGAGGCATGCTTGGTTAAAGGAACAGATTCTACCTGATCATGTTAAGGCAAAATTGCTAGATGCCCCATTACAGCATGATACTTTATTTGGTGTTAAAGCAGAGGAGGTGTTGAAGAAAATGGAGGACAAAGCGAAATCTATGCAAACAGTAAAGGATTTCTTACAGGTACAGTCACCCAGATTTAGCAGGAACTGGCCTACAAAGAATTGGTCCTTTCCAGTGTCAGACAAACCACAAAGAGGCAGATGCCCAAGAGGCAGATCCCAGCCCCAGGGCTCACACAGGCCTAAACAGTGGGGAACTTCTACCTCCAAAAGCTGAGAAGACAAAGCACAACCATACAGGAAACAGTCCCAATGACTTCCCTCTGCCAGCACCAAGCACTTACCTTTTGGCAGCCCCCTTAGGGGGGAAACTAGCACTTTTTTCACAAAACTGGCACGTGATCACCCAAGACAAATGGGTCTTGAATATAGTGTCCCAGGGCTACAGGTTCCACTTTCACACCCTGCCAAGGGCGAAAGGTATGCCAGACCTGCCACACAATCAATGGGCAGAGGCACAAAAACATGTTTCAGCCCTCATGGACATGAGGGCCATTCAGCGAGTACCACAGCAAGAGCAGGGACAAGGATTTTACTCAAGACTTTTCTTGGTACCCCGAAAGGGCAAAACCTGGAGACCAATACTGGACCTGTCTATTCTGAATACATTTCTGGACGTTCCAAACTTCAAAATGTTGACTTTGCAGCAGCTTCTGCCCATGCTGGGCGAGTAGGCTTGGCTTGTAACTTTGGACCTAAAAGAGGCATACCTGCATGTACCAATCAGACAATCTTGCAGAAGATACCTCAGATTCATAGCTGGCTCAATGCACTACCAATTCTCTGCACTGCCCTTTGGCTTATCTACTGCGCCCAGGGTCTTCACAAAATGCCTGGCACCAGTAATTGCATATTGCAGACAGAGGAATTCAAATATATCCTTACTTAGACAGTTGCCTTATTCAAGTAGAGAACAAGGACATTCTACTAGAGCACCTGGCGTTTGTAAAAAGATTACTGATTTGCCTAGCGTACACAGTAAACGAAAAGAAATCAAAATTAGTACCCTATCAAGAGATAATATTCCTGGGTGCAAGCTTAAATACAACTGCCCAGATGGCTTATCTCACGCCAGACAAACAAAGGCAACTGGCTTCTTACTTCACAATGTTGGCAACAAAGACATAGTTATCTGCAAGAAAAATTCTGCAGGCTTTGGGCTTCATGACATCCTGCATTCTGCTAATTCCATATGCCAGACTGCATATGAGGAGACTACAATGGTATCTAAAGTGTTTGGACTCAACATTGCCACAGCCTGGAAACATTGATTACACTCATTCCTTGCCTTCAACAGGAGTTTCGATGGTGGGCACAGTCCTGTCATCTCAACAAGGGACAGCCATTTAGCCTATCCACAGCCAGGCAGTCAATAACAACAGATGCTTCAGATTATGCCTGGGGGCCCACATGGCAGGAAAATGTATTCAGGGCACATGGCCCTCAAGCCAAATGCATCTTCATATCAATCAAAAAGAGATGCTAGCTATTCAGAATGCCCTGACAGCTTTCAAGGACCTCCTTCATCCAGGACAACTACTGATAAGGATGGACAATACTACAGTCATGTGGTACATAAACAAGCAGGGAGGCATACATTCCTACCCCCTCTGCAGACAAGCCATGACTTTGTGGGACACAGCATTGACTTATCAAGTACATTTGCAAGCACAATTCCTGCCAGGAAAGAAAAATTACTCTGGCAGACGAAGTAAGCAGAAACATGATGGATCCCCACGAGTGGAAACTGGATCCACAAGTCTTCAGCATCATAACAAAGGAATGGGGATGCTCAGGCATAGATCTTTTTTTCTCCCCTCACAACTACCACCTACAGATATTCTGCACAAGGACTTATCACAAGCAAGCATGGAAAGTGGACGCTCTATCATTCAGCTGGAAAACCTTAACAGTATATGCCTTTCCTCCTCTGCCTCTCCTTCCCAAGGTACTTCTAAAGGTCAGACAAGAGAAGATAAAAATGATTCTGATTGCTCCAGACTGGTCCCGCCAGCACTGGTTCCCAATCCTAAAGAGATTGTCTCAAGGCCCAGCCTGGACATTGCCTCTAATTCCTCACTTACTGACCCAACTAAACAATCAGATCTTGTACAGCCAACTCAGGACCCTAAATCTGGCAGCATGGTGAATATTGTAGCCACTCAGAACACAACTCTCTCTAAAGCAGTGATGGATGTTATTTTGGAGGCCAGGAGGCCAAGTACCAGAAAATCTTATGCAGAAAAATGGAAGAGATTCTGTGCATGGAACCAGGCACAAGGAATTGACACGCTTGTACCAAATATTCCTCAGATTTTACAATACCTAACTGAGATGCTGGACAAAGGCCCATCCTTCTCATCAATTAAATTCAATGCCTCTGCCATTTCAGCTCATTACAATATGGAACCACCTATTTTTTCTCATCCATTGCTAAGGCAATACCTCAGAGGGGCCAGAAACATAAGACCTCCAAGGAGAGCACCAATACCTGCATGGGACCTCAATTATGTCTTGGAGAAACTTACACTGCCACCTTTTGAGCCAGCCAATACAGCTGAAATAAAGTTCTTATCTTGGAAAACAGCTCTGCTCCTAGCAATAACCTCTGCAAGACGAGTCTCAGAGTTACAGGCTCTCATGGCTGTTGAACCTTTCATCATTTTCCATCAGACAGGGTTTCTCTGAGGACTAACCCGACATTTATGCCTAAGGTAGTGTCCAGTGTGGTCCTTAGACAAACCTTTCATTTGCCTACTTTTTATCCAAACCCACAGAATAAGGGTGAGAGACTCCTGCATTCTTTGGACATACACAGACAGCTACGCTTCTACTTGGACAGAACTAAAGCTTTCAGAAAGACTGAGCAACTTTTAGTGGCATATGCTGCAGGATCACAAGGAAAGCCTATCTCAAAGCAGACTATTTCAAAATGGATAGGCCACTGCATTTCATTCTGTTATTCACAGCATGGCAAATCAATTCCTAAGGGCATTAGGCCACATTCTACCAGAGCAGCAGCCATTTCAGCAGCCTTCCTCAGAGGGGTACCAACCAAAGACATTTTAGAGGCTGCAACTTGGAGTTCAGTGCACACTTTCACCAAACACTACCATTTACCTCTCTACGCTAAAGCCAGAGCAGGCTTTGCCACTGCAGTTTTGCAGGGCCTTATAGCCTCTCCTAATCCTATTTAGACCCAGCCACCGTACCTCAGCTTTGGGATTCAACCCAAGTGTAATGACTGCAACAGTGAAACACGATGAACATAGTACAGTTGTGTACCTACCATAAATGTAGATGTTCATGTGTATTCACTGTTGCAGTCCAGGTTACCCACCCACCATCCCCCTTTTCTTTGCTGGGACTTATCTGTACTTCTCTATCCTATACAACCTATGTGGTGTATTTGCTTGTAGATGAAGGAAATGTTTATGTTATTGCATGCACACTTATTGGCATAATTTTTTAGCCTACCAATTTTGGGGCACCTGACATCTGGGGCAAGAAAAACTGAAGAAAATGGCGTCGGCTGCATCTTTTATACCCCTGGCGCACTGACGTCAGGGAAGAGGCGACAGCAACCGACGCCGGACCAAGACTTTGGAATTCAGGCCGACTGCGCGTAGCCTGCCAGCAGGATAACCCAAGTGTAATGACTGCAACAGTGAATATACCAGAACATCTACATTTATGGTAGGTACACAACTGTACTTTTGCTATATTTGTAGCAAGCAGTTTACTAGTGAAGAATATGGTTGTGAATGGATGGATGTTAAAAGAGAGTTGGGAGCAGAGCAAAGAAATGGGACCTGAACGGCTATTATTCTGCTTGAAGCTGGTAACCTGTTTAACTATTTTCTCTTTTATCTCAGTTCTCAGCTTCTTCTGATTTCCCTGCTTTGTTACCATTACAACTGTCTTATCTGTACTCCGTTTTATCTCATGTGCTTTCAGTTTTGCATTCCATTCCCCTATCCTTTGCTGAAGTGATATAACCTTTCTGTAATAAGGGTAAGCAAGAGCAGGCTGATCTTAAAAATCTTTTTGGGGACTTTAAAATGGTTAAGAACCTATGAGTTGAAATGACTAATAATGTTTATAAGGGCATTATTTTTCAACTTAATTTGCCTTAAGCTATTCTTAATATTTCTGTGATACAAAATATAGTATAATTTTGTATGTGATAACGTTTCTGGTGCAATTTTATATATGTAAGAAGTAGGTGGACAAAGATAATATATAATATATATTCACTGGTTTGTTTTGGTAAGAGAAATACAGTCCACCTTGATTCCACTGTTACCCAGGATTGCCAACTCAGAGTCACAGTTATGCCCAGTCTTTTCCTTCATATCGGTTTACTTAACAATAATAAAGTACAAGTAATAATTATAAACTTCTATAAACTCAGGTTAAAATGCATCTTTCTTAAGTGTAGAGGTATGTCATACCCTTTAGCAGACAGTTATGGCTTGACCCCCTTATATATGGAAAATTAACTCGAGATACTGTACTTTTATTGCATTCTTATTTCGAATCCTGCTGTGTTCGTCTGATCATATGCCATCACATATCTGTTAGTAGCCTCTTCATAACTCATTTATTCCCTTTTCAGAGGTGAGTCTGGTAAGTGAGGGGTGACACCATCATATTTTTTTGGAAGATGGTTCTTGGTGGCCACAACTGACAAGATGGTTGAATCTTCTGTCTGTACATACTACTGTGAAGAGATAATGTGACCCAATCTTGTGAAATGTCCAGTGCAGATGCTTGATTTTGCACTACTAGGTTTATTTCAGCTGAAGTAGGGAACATCCTTATCTACCTTCTCAAGTTATTTAAGCTTCTCAGAGTCACTCATTTCCTGTCATTGACTCATTTGACTCTTTGGCCACTTATTGATTCTGGATAGAATCTAAAAGATTAAAAGTCCAAAGTTCAGTTCATACTTAAATTATCATAAATTAGAGTTAGGATGAGACATTAAACTAAGGTCCTGTCTGCTTGAGTTAGTGGTAGCTCAGGTGGATGCAAAACATCCCATGGCAACTATCTGGAAGATTAGTTTTTTTGTTGATATATATATATATATATATATATATATATATATATATATATATATATATATATATATATGTATATATATATATATATATATATATATATATATATATATGGGTCTACCTAACAACTAAATCACCATACCACAAAACCGAAAGTTCAGAAACACGAAATGTAACATACCCGACAAACCACAATCCCGACAGTCAACAAACAAAACAAATCCCCTGTCTAAAAAGCACACACACACACACAAGCACACCAAAAACCTTACAAACCTACACTGAACCTTACATACCAACTATCTGTGCACTAACCTTAACCCAAACCCTAACCCTAAGGTCCGTCACTATCGCACACTCACCTGACCCGTGCCGTAACCCTAACTCACTTAACCCACCCCTAACCCTACAGACCATCGCTATCGCACACTTACCTTACCCGCACCCTAACCCTGACATCCGTCACTACTGCATACTTACCCACTAGCGCTCGTTTGACATGTCTGTGTTCTCTCCGTCGGGATTCTCAACTGTCAGTCATCTTCGTTGTGGATCTTCCGGTGTCGATCTTCTCGTCGTCGGCATTTCGAGCTTTCGGCATTATCAGGTAGACCTATATATATATATATATATATATATATATATATATATATATATATATATATGTATATATGTATACATTACATATTATTTACACATTTATGTAATTTACATTTATTTACAAATCTCCATACATTATAAACTTCAATGTATGCATTACCCTACTCTTTTATTCACAACCAGAATCTTTGTCAAAGTCCATTTCCATTGTTTTTGATTTCATTTAGTCTGCAGTTCCATTTAGTCCATGATACATAAAATATTACTCTGTACATTTTCTTTACTTCTTCCTGTTTTCTTGCACCATAATAACTAAATTCTATTATTTCCATATTTATTTGCTCAAATTTTAACAAACCTTTCACCCTTTTATGTTTACATATTTCTTTCCACAAATTATTAACTCTTTCACATTTCAGAAACACATGTTCAGTAGTCTCTAACATTTATTACATATTCTATCTGCTTTTTTTGTATGGCATATTTACCTTAACCGGCAATTTTCTAATAGACAATGTCCATAAAAAATCATCACATTCTTGAATCTTTTTATAGTTATTATGTCTCATCATTATGGCTTTTTCTTATCTATTTCTAAATCTTTCCATTGATCCATACAGTAAATTGCTTTCATAATACTTAAGTACCATTCCTTTCTCACATGTATTATTTTTTATTTTCCATAACACAATTTTGTTTTGGTACTCTTTCATTCACAGTGCTTTTACTTCATTTTTTAACTTCCATTCCTTCCCACAATTCTTTGTATTTCTAATATAGTATCATTTCTATCAAGTTTTTATTTTCCTTTGTATTTCCTTTTAATACCTTATATAAAATTAAAGATGCTGCATGTACTGTTGGGCTTATTAAACCCAAACCACCTTGCTCTTCTTTCATATACAGAATCCCTCTTTTGACTGGATTTAGTGTAGAGCCCCATATAAAAGAGAATATAATCATCATTAATTCCTTTTCATACTTAATCCCATTGTTGTTGTCTGTATTCATTCCTTCCAAATGTTATTCCACATATGTCTATATATTTTTCATTGAACTCAACACCTCATATCATACCTTCAAAATCAAATCCTTTACTTTTCTCCTTATTTATACTTAAACCATTTTTTTAATTTATATTTAATTTTTCATTTACTTTTTCCATCCATACTTTATTTTTAACAATTAATACAATATCTTCCGCATAATTATGCATTATTGGCAGTTGTACTTCCTTCATCATTTTGTATCCACCACTACTTGACATTGTATTAATTTCCTTCACTATTACATTCATAACTAATGAGAAAATTGTACTTCTAGAAGGGCAGCCCTGCTTTATTCCACATTCTTTTTTTATTTCTTCCCCAGTCCAGCTATTTACATTTAGTTTCACATAGTTCCTTCCATTAACAGATTCTATTACTTGTAATATTTTTTGCTTATATTATATGCCTGCAAAATTCCCCATAATGATTTATATTGAATATTATCATAAGATTTACTTATATCCCCTGTCATAACCTTCGTTTCAGCATTTTTATTTATGATATCATCAGTTATTTCTCTTATTATCCATAATAACTCTTGACTTCTTTTCCTTTTCTTCCAAATACATTTTGGTCATATATTCTATCCATTTTTTTCTGTAATCTTTTTGTTATTATTCTCATAAAATGTTATAATCTGTATTATTCAGTGTTATAGGTCTCCAATTTTTTATCTCCTGTTTATTTCCTTTTTAAATCTGTTTTGTAACTCCTGTACATATCTTTTTCTCTTTAATTCCAGTGTCTAACCATTCATTCATAATTTCTATAAAAATTATTTTTGCCACTCTTTCATTTCTATGCCATATTCAATTCCATCCAGTCCTGTTGCAGAATTCATGTTAATATATTTTAGAATTTCATTCAGTTCTTTCAGGGTTATTTTTTAGTTCTAAATATTCATTATCTTCCTTATTAAAAGTTTCATCTTTATACATTTGTTCTATGTTTTCTTCTCTCTTAACAAATAATTCCAATACACATTCTTTAATTATTTTGTATATTTTTTCTTGCTGTCTTATTTGTTTACCTTCCTTATTTTTTAATTCTCTTATTATTTTTCCTTCTTTTATTATTTTACTCAAATATGGTGCTACCTCTTCTTTCCTTCCTTGTAAACAATATTTTTGCTTATATAGCAAGTTGTTAATTTTAATTTGATTCATTTTATATATTTCTGTTTCTTTTTCATAAAAGGAATTTTTCTTCTCTAACAAGTCTCTAAATATTTCTTGACTTAATATCTTATATCTCTCTTTTTCTTTTATTCTTTTCTTCTTTATACATTCTAAAAATACTCTTTTATATTCTTTTTTTTTAAGTTAAGCCACCAAACAGCCCAGTTCTCATAAAACTCCCACATAGTCGTATAATTTTCCATAATTCCACAAGTTCTTTTTTCTCTTCTAAATGTAATTCCTTTTCATTAATTCTCTTTATTCATTTTCCTATTCTTGGGCGGCCACGGTGGTGTAGCTGTTAGCATTGCCGCCTCACAGCAAGAGGTTCCCCGGTTCGATTCTCGGCTGGGGTGCCTTTTGTGTGGAGTCTGCATGTCCTCCCTGTGGTTGAGTGGGTTTCCTCCCACATCCCAAAGACATGCAGTAGGTAGATTGGACACTCTAAATTGGCCATAGGTGTGAGTGTGTGCATGTATGTGCCTTCTGTGGAAGGTTGGGCGCCGGGCTGACAACTCGACACTATAAAACTCCACTGCCAGTCATGAGCGGACAGATGATTCGCTGTGGTGACGCCTAACCCGGAAAAGCCGAAAGAAGAAGAAGAAGATTCATTTTCCTATTCTTATATATTCATTCATTTTCCTGTACTTTAACCCATATTGCCACATGATCTGAAAATCCAGCATACTTAATTCCTTTTTTATAACTTTTAAACTGTCAGACATTAAAAAATAATCAATTTATGTCATACTTTAATTTCTTTTATAGGTCCATTGGTTATTCTCCCATACACTTAAGTTTCCACTTCTCATAATTTCTTTAGCCATTTTAACATCACAATTGCTCTTATTTTTCCTTAAAGTACGATTAAAATTACCCACCACTGTAATCCATATTTACACAAACATATTCAAAAATATTTTTAAACATCATTTGTATCTCTTTTTTGTTACATATTCATATAAAGCTATAATTCTATACACACATTTATCCATCTCACGTCTATTACTATAGTTTGTCCTACTTCCACTATGGTTACATCTAATATTTTAATGCTTTCTTGACATAATGTACATATGCCTGAGCATATTTCTTTCCCCACATTCTATCCTACCGCACCATTCCAAAATGTTTCAGTTTGTGCTCTGACTTCCTCTGTTAATAGCCTGATATCTTCTTAAACAATAACATGCGCATGTACTGCAGCACACCATTGTGATATACCTATTCCACTTTTAAGATTTTTCATACTGTTCACATTTAAAGCTAATATTTTCAGCTTTTAAGAACAGTTAGTATAATAAAATGTTAGATCCCTTTCCTTTCTTATTTTCTCTAAGCATTATGTTTTTGAATTTTCTTTTCCTTTCTTTAACCCTTTTTCCTATCAGATTCTTTCTATTTTTACTGTGCACCATTCAGCTTCTTCCTCCCTTGTCTACTCTGTTTCTTTTTCCTTATTACTTTCTTTAACTTCATGTATAACCTCTTTATCAGTTACATCTTTTTGTACATTTTCTTGTATAAAACATTCTACTAGCTCTTTATTCTGTATAACTTCATCTACATTTTCATTTTCTTCCATATTCATTTCACATTCTAGCAATGAATGACCAGCATTGCCACAATTTCTGCACTTTAAATCACATTTTTTGCATTATGTCCTGTTTTACCACATAAATAACATCTTTTTATCACATTCATTGATTAAATGATCATTTTTTTCCACAAAAATAACAAGTTTTTGGTTGACCCCTGTATTTCACAAAACCTCTATTACCATGAACATCAATAATACTAGGTATGTGCATAACATTATCATTTTTAGTATTACTCCACATTCCCATCCCCCAGTCCATAGTCCTCTTTCATTATATATTTTTGTAGTGTCCATTACTTCTTTACATATAGATAACAAATTTTCTTTCAGTTCTTTTGCTTCCACTTCAGTTCTAAACTGGATCATTATTATTTTTTGTTTGTCTGTAAAAAGCTTCCACAACATATTCTGACCATGGATAAATGTTTTTCTTTTGTTCATATGCACACAAAAAAATTTCCATGGCTTTCCCAGTCTCAAATATCACGTCACAAAAAGTATTTTTATTAATTGAAATTAATGTTCTCACCTCTTTTGCTTTGACACCCAGAGGTGCTATGACAGAGTCCCAAACCTTATACCTGTCCAAACTTTCTTCTTTTTATAGCTTACATCTACTGTATACTTCTTTTTTGTTTCTTTTATTTCTCCTTTCTACTTTGCTCTTTCTCCCACAGTTTGTGCTTATGTTTTTGTCTCTTGAACTTTTATTGACGCAGTCTCTTCTCCTCCTGCTTCTTCTTCTTCTATTTTATCCATGATGTCACTCCATGAAATTGCTACTCCACTTTCTGGTTCACTTTGGTTTATCATTTCTTCCAAATAATCATCCCGCAACCCTTCCCGATTGGAGGGTTGTAATTATGTAACTGTCTCTACTTCAGACAATCTCCTCTGAAAGTTTTCCTCTGAATCCATCTCTGTTACAACTACAATCTCCTTTTCTTCCAATATCACTGTTTTTTCTGCACCCATAACATCAGAAAAAACTTCTGGTAGCAATTCTACCATTTCAACTACATTTTCATCAACCTTCACTTCATTTTCAGCCAAAGCTGAATTAGCCATATTTTCTCCCTGTTCCTCCTGGTTGCTTCCATACCTGGACAGGAAACACGAAGTCAGGATGTGTAACACACAAATCCTTCCCCCGACTACCATGAGTAGGGGAAGTTCGCTGATGCTCTGGCCAAATTTCCCCTAGTATTATAAATACCACCTTAATTATCCCCTGAAAAAGGCCACTAGACTAGTAGGACTAACTTTGTTAAAAGGATAAACTTAAAAAATAGAATAAATTGACTGTCAAAGAATAAAGAGAACAAAAGGCCAGTAATCATGTCCTTGTCACTGTCATCAAAAGAGAGGAATCATATCATTCAGTGCTACTGGATGTAACTCAAGTCCATTGGCTAGGCCAACAAAATGATGCAGTACCATGCCCTGAGCTCCTCATTAACTGGAAGTTTTAATTCACAAGCTTTAGATAGAGAATTGACATAAAAAAGCACCATGCATCATTGTTACATTTGGTATATTCTTTGCAGTGCTGAATTTTCTCAGGAAACAAGTACTGCATTAGATTTTCTCATTGAAGGTGATGGTATCAGTAAGGTGCTACAGCAGTGGAATACAGAACACTGCATACAGATGTCACAGTCAGAAAACAGTCCCAGACAACTGACCCTCAGAAAATCCAGATTAATAATTCATGTAAGTTTTTGTTTGTACATCATAAAAACAATTCTAAAACAGTATAGTAGAACTCACTAGTAGTAATCAGCGGTGGTGCAGCGGTAGCATTGTTGCCTCACAGCAAGAGGTTCTCCTGTTCGTTTCTCGGCTGGAGTGCGGGGAGTGTCTTCTGTGTGAAGTCTGCATGTCCTCCCCGCGGTTGGGTGGAGTTCAAAAGATGTGTAAATGGGCGTGCCTTTGTTGAAGGCTGGACATCGAGCTGGCACCTCGGCATTCGTGAAAATCTACTGCCAATCATTAGTGGACCGAAGTTCCGCTGTGGTGACCCCTAACCAGGAAAAGCCGAAAGACAAACAACAACAACAGTAGAACTCACTAGTAGTGTTATATTGCTGCTAAATCTACTAAGTCATTGCTTCTTATTAAGATTAACTCAGTCTGAATATGTTTTCAGAATAATTATATACAAGAGTTTGTTATTCAGCTGCTGTTGCCATCTTGTTTGCTGCGTAACGTATGCCCGACATAAACATAAGAGGTTAACTGACAAGCAACAGCATACAGCATATAGGATTTTAAAGGGGGACATGAAGCTAGACCTTTCCTTTGAGAACTACTGAGCTCCTTCCCAGTTGATTAATCTAGCAATTAGAGTATATTGCTGATTCCAGTGAAGTGGCAGGGAATTAAATTCCAAAATTTATAGCTGCTTTCATAAATCTGTCAGGATCAGAACATACTGGTTTTACACAGCTATCACCACAGTGATTGATAGTCAGTGACATGCATATGTATGGATTTTTCTTGTGGTTATAAAGAAATATTTCAGTCGAACTGTGAAGAGTTCTGCATAATGCAGTTAATCGTGAATATAACATAGCTTGAATGTAGGCAAAAAAGGAACCATTTTAAAACTGAGGGCTCATTTCCATTATATCTATACAGCTGAGAGGCACAGACTAATTTTGGAAAGTTAATTTAAAGTTTTTCCTTGACAGTATGCTGATGTGGGATTATTTATATAAAGTTTTAGGGGTACAAGGGACACATCCCCCCTGAATGGAAACGGAGTGGGTACTTTATCCTTACAGAAAATGTACATTGTTTCATTATTTTTGTTCAAACTGCTCATTTGACCATATGATCACAGTAAAACAAACTTTGTACCCACTGGGTTTGATCTTTCAAACCTCATACAGGTGGAAAGTAAATGGCAATAAGAAAATACTATTCTTACTAATGAAAGCTGGCGGGATCACAGTTTAAATCGCCATAGGCAAACCTTAAATTGTTCTAGATTTTATTTCATGTTTTCTACATTATTTTTTACTTTTTTGATTTATAATCTTTGAGCCTTTTTGTAAATGTATGTTGTGTAGTACGTAAGGAGGTAAAGATAAAAAAGAACACACATAATATGTTAAGCTGTCAGTTATAACTAATATATTTACTATCAAAATATTAGATTATCATGGAAGTATGGGCATTTTTAATTTGTGTAAATGCTAGTATGCTACATAAAGAGGATGATGACTCTTTCTTTCCAAGCATATATTCTGAAGTAAAATTCTAACAAATACTAAAATGCTCTGAACATAAATGAAGTATTGTGAGCTCTAATGAAATTATACTGTTGTAGGGGTTTTGAAGGTAACATATTTACCCAAGACAAAAGATCTAAACACACTTTTTTAAAAATTCCTCAGTCCTCACTGTACCACGATCAACACAGGACTGCTTCAAAGGGGAATTTACCCTTTTCCCCACTGTAGTGCAATCTCAAGAGTTGGTATATATTATTTGCAGGGGGTGTGGAGGATTCAGGCTGGCTTGGCCACTGCAAAAATGTAGATTTTTTTTTTATTTCAGGATTTCAGAAACTTGATCATATGGGCTTGACCATATGAATTTCGACTCTCTGTAAACTCGATGAAATCATATAAATTTCTATACATATATATATATATATATATATATACACATGATTACACACACACACGTGTGTGTGTGTGTGTATATATATATATATATATATATATATATATATATATATGTGTGTGTGTGTGTGTGTGTGTGTGTATATATATATATATATATATATATATATATATATATATATATATATATATATATATATATATATATATATATATATATAAATGTATACAGTGGATATAAAAAGTGTACACATCCCTGTTAAAATGCCAGCTTTTTGAGATATGCACTTATGCAACCAGCTTATTGTACGTTTCTTATTTTTTATATTTTTTCCCCTAACAGATTTGTTTGTTTTTCAATTGAATTGGATGGTGCAGTGGTAGCGTTGTTGGCTCACAGCAAGAGGTTCTCCAGTTTGATTCTTAGCTGGGGTGCCTTCTGTGTGGAGTCTGCATGTCCTCCCTGTGTTTATGTGAGTTTCCTCCGGGTGCTCTGGTTTCTTCCCAAGTTATAAAGATATGCGTCTGGAGTGTTTCTCCCTGGGCCTCCGCTGAAAATTGGCTTCGTTCCAAGTTGGACTTTTCTGGTTAACAAATAATAAATAAATTGTACAAATCGTAGGTCACATTAAAGAGGGGAAAAGTTTTGAAATGATTTATTGTGGTCTCATTTTTTTATATCACAAAAACCTGGCATTTTAACAGGGGTGTGTACACTTTTTACATCCACTATATGTAATATATATATATATATATATATATATATATATATATATATATATATATATATATAAAAAATACCACAAAAACTCCACTTTAATGGCAGGCAATCTGCTCCACAGACAGGTTTTGCCACATGGCGTCATCAGTGCATGCCAAGAAACAGTATGCCTTCAATATATATATAGAAACAGTATTTAAAGCAACAGTATACAAAATTGTTCCCACAGAAATACCATACAGTATAACTACAAAAATAGCATCGCATAACTTTTGATACACAACTCTATATAGTCAAAAATGTAACTCTAAACTTAACATGCATAATACAAATGATACATGTATTACCAATGGTAAAGACCCAGTTTAAATAGTGCTCCCAAGTTAGTAATCCACATATGTTCCTTCCTAGTTAAAATTTTATGTTCATAGGTTCATAGGTTCATAGGTAAGTACTAGGCTATCTGCCCATGGGCATTTATAAGCCTAGCCACAGAGTGATGGCTTTCGCCTCCCCATTAGATTAGTAACCTGGGCCTCTGTCAACAGGGCTCCTGAAGTGATCCCAGGGTAGAACTTATGATTACCCATCCACTCATCAAGATTTCTCTTGAAGAGGGTCAGAGAAGAGCTCTGTCGAATATGGATTGGGATTCTATTCCAGAGTGAGGGGAGTCGCTGGGACAGGAATCTATCCCACCAGCATGTCCTGTTTATTGTTGTACATAGGTTCAAGTAGCTAGAACGAGTGGTTCTGAGGGATCTAGTTTTTTTGAGGTGAAGCATGTCCATTAGTTCAGGGTTTGACATGGCCCTATAGGTCAGGCATAGGTCACCTCTGAGCAGACGGTAGGCGACTGAGAAGAGCTGGAGCTTTTTTAGTCGTGCTTCATAGGGTAATTGTTTAAGGCCCTTAATCCTCTTAGTGAGGTACTTCTGTGGTCTTTCTAGTTGTTGCAGGTGTCTAGTGAGGTACATCCCAAATGGGGCATTGTACTCTATTATGGGCCTAATGAGTGAGGAGTAAAGGGGCACAATCACATCCTTGGATCTGGTTGAGAAACCCTTTGTGATCAGGTGTGCCACATAGAAGGATTTCCTGACCGTTCTGGCTATGTGGTTATCAAAGGAGAGCATGCTATCTACTTGGGTACCCAGGTCCCTAATTACTTCTTCTGTACTTAGTGGATTCCCATCTATGTGGTAGTTTGTAGGTACTTTGTTTTTCCCAAATGGGATTACTATGCATTTTTTGGCATTTAGCTTGAGGCCGTGACTTTGACACCAGGTGTTTGTCTCTGTGAGACCCTTTTGCAGGATGTCTGTGTCAGCTGGAGAGTCAATTATTGCACCCAATTTACAGTCATCTGTGAACTTGGTTAGCCACAGTCCCTCCGCCTTTGCCTGTACTTCGGAGAAATATATACCGAACAGGAGGGGTCCCAGGACTGAGCCCTGTGGGACTCCGCTTGTGACTGGTTTATAGTCAGACATGGCGCCTGCCACTCTTACCGTGTGGGTTCTGTCTGAGAGCCAATTGGCAACCCATTTCATGACATAGGGGTTGATATTTAAGCTGGTGAGTTTGTCTATGATTCCTGAGTGTGGGATGGTGTCGAACACCTTAGCAAGGTCCAGATATGCTGTGTGGACCACCTTCCCTTCATCTATGGCCTTGGTGACTGTTTTGAAGAAGTCAACCAAGTTCAGGAGGCAAGATCTGCCTTTAACAAAGCCGAACTGGGTGGGGTCCAGTGTCTGGAGGTTCCCAATGTCCCTGTTAATGAGCTCCATGATAATGCGTTCCATGGCTTTGCATACCAAGCTAGTCAAGCTTATAGGGCAATAGTTCCCAGGGTCAGTTGTGGCACCACCTTTGTGGAGTGGTACGACTGTTGCTGTACGCCATTCTTTGGGTACATAGCCTGTAGAGAGGCTGAGTTTGAATAGTGATTTAAGATGGGGGGGTTAGTTCATTTTGAAGGTCGTGTAAGACACAACCTGGGATAGCATCTGGTCCCACTGATGCTGTGTTTTTGGCCTTTGCAAGGGCTGTCTTTACTTGTGTGTCTGAGATGTCTGGAATGCCACATTCTTCTGGGATGGGTGCTAGTCCCTTTGGTGGAGAGGGGGGGGGTGAAGTTTGCGCTGAACTTGTCAGCCAGGATGTTGGCAATGTCGGTTGGTTCAGTGTATTTATGGCCATTATGCACTAACTCAGAGCATATCTGAAGAGTTTGCCCCTAGACTCTTCACATAGTTAAAGAAGGCCTTGTGGTTATCCTTAGATTCATTGGCTATTTTTCTTTCGAAGTTGGCCTTGGATGATTTAATGAGGGAGTGCAGTTTTTTACTGATGTTAATCAGAGATGCCTTCTTATTTTGGAATTTTGTTCTATCTTGCAGGAGTTTCCTCCTTCTGTTGTAAAATTTATTTATGGCGGGGTCCACCAGACTGACCTCCTCTTTTTTGAGGAGTTGGTCTTGGTTTTACTTGGGATGGCTCAGTCCATGCATTCTTGAAGGTGTTCATAGAATGCACTTGTAAAGGATTCTGCCAATGGGTCATCATTTTCCATTTGATTGGGAGCTTTGAAACTTCCCACCTCGGTCTTGAGGAGTGTGAAGTTGGCTTTAGAGAAGTTTTTTACCTTGATTTCCTTGACTGGGGGGGTCGGGATGTGGATGTCCAGTGTGATTAGTTTGTGATCTGATCTTACCAATGACGAGTTTACCTCAGGTGTGGAACATAGGTTCCCCATGTTGGTGATGACCAGGTCCAGTATGTTGTCACCTCTTGTGGGAGTGGTGATCAGCTGTTCAAGGGTGTTTGAGTTTATAAACTCAAGGAAGCATTGGGCTAGGGCGTTTCAGCTTGAGTAGTTTTCCCAGTCAATGTTTGGATAGTTGAAGTCACCCAGTAGCATGGTGTTGGGTAGAATCTTCATACTTTATAATGTTCTCAGGAATGCTGCATGAGGGTCCTGAGACAAGGTGGGAGATCTGTAGCAAGCTATAAATTGAACAGTCAATTTACCCGTTGTCAATTTCACTTGGATGGTCTCAGATTCCGCGTGCTGTGCTACTAACCTGGAGGTGTGGGTGTTCTTGATGAATATGGACACACACCCTCCTTTTGTGTTCCGGTCCTGGTTTTGGGACCTAAAGGTATGGTAGGAGTTATAGCCTGGTAGTGCTGGGATGCCCTCTGGAGCCTTGAACCAGGTTTCTGTCACTGCACATACGTCGATTTCTTCCATACTAAGGAGAGCCTTGAGTGCGTGCATTTTCAGGTTTAGACTTCTGGCGTTGAGCAGCATTACCCTCAGTTTTTGTTTATTATTGTTGTTTATAGAGGTGGGTTTGTCTTTTGAGCCTTGCCTAAAAAAGGCAGTATTGGGGCGGCAAGAGTCTTGTCCAGTATTCGAAAGCCCAGGGGCGACAGGTGCAAGCCGTCTCTGGCGAAGCAAAGTGGCTTGTCAAGCATGTTGTCCCACGCTGACAAGTACTGGATCCCCTTTGAATGACATAAGTAGTTTAACAAATTGTTGAAACTGATAATTTTTTCTTTGTATGCTGGCATCATTTTGGGTGAGGGGAGGATGCTACTCAGAGTCAGAGTCATACCAGCCTGGGCTACATGGTCAGAGAGCTCCTCCATGTCTCTTTTCATGTAGTCCAGGGAGGTACGTCTCAGGTCATTTACACTAACATGTACAATGACAGAGTCATATTTGTACTTGTTGTGGAGTGACCTGAGTGCATGTGTTATGTGGCGGATTCTGGCACCCGACAGGCAGCTTACAGTAACCTTCTCCTTGTTCAGTCTAGTGAGTGGGACGTCTGTGTGCCTGATGATAGAATCACCGATTACTAGTGTGTTAGGTGTGTTATTTAGCCTTAGGGGCTGTTTTTGCTTGGCACACTGATGTTGTGACATATGTGTTACCTGGTTTCTGTTGTGGGGTGGGGGTTGCTTGTATTTTGGAAACTGTAAAATGGTCCCCTTCAACTTTATCTATCCCCAAAAAAACAAAATGGGTTGAATTGTGTAGTAATTTATGTTTGTATAATGCACTATGTGAACATTTAATGTTGCTTACATGTAATGCTATAAGCTGTTTAAATGAACATGATGTTTGCCCTATGTAAAATGACCCACATGGCTATTACTGACTTCATTTGTAGCCTATTTGAATAATAATGAATATGGCATACATTTAGTGGAAAAATTGATTTTATTCAGTGTTGAATTCTTGGATGTTAATGTAACTAAAGTTATAGATGGGACAATTATCACTCATCTTTATCATAAACCTTTTTCCAATAACTCATTGTTGCATGCCAGTAGCTGCCATCCCAGGCATATAATTGATAATATTCCGAAAGCCCAATTTTTGAGAATCAGACATATTTGCACCATTGACAGGGGTTTTAAAGTTGAGGCTCAAAACCTCAGATCTAGATTTATATTTTGGGGATATAGTGAAACCTTGATCAACAAAGCTTACCAGCAGTCCATCAAACATTGCGGACAGACGTGCTGCAGGATACAAAAGTTAAGACAGTAGATGAAGGTGGGAAACTTAGGTTGATAACTACTTTTGGCACCAATACATTTAGAATGAAATCAGTAATAGCCAAATATTGGCACATATTGAAGTCTGATCATTTTTTGGACCCTTGTTAGATGATAATTGTAGGTTTGGTTTTTGTAGGGGTAAAACTCTGGGCAAGTATATTTCAGCTTATAAAAAAGGATACACCCATGGCATTGGTCATTAGTGGGAAGCACTTTTTGTGGACATGGCAAATATTGCAAGTTGATAGCCAGGACTAAATCCTTCACTTCTGTAAATACCTCAAAAGTATATGATATAAGACATCTGATTACTTGTACGAGTGAATGGGTTATAATAATGGCGGTGCACCATTGTGGGTCCTTTTACATAGGGCAAACATCATGTTCATTTAAACAGCGTATAGCATTACATGTGAGTGGCATTAAATGTAAATGTAAAATAGTGCATTATACAAAGATACATTACTACACAATTCAGCCCATTTTGTTTTTTTTTTTGGGATAGATAAATTTGAGGGGGACCATTTTACGGTTTCCAAAAAACATCAAATTTTAACTAGGAAGGAATATATGTGGATTATTAATTTGGGAGCACTATTTAAACCAGGTCTTAATGAACATTGGTAATACATGTATCATTTGTATTATGCATGTTAAGTTTAGAGTTATATTTTTGACTGTATAGAGCTGTGTGTCATAAGTTATGCAATGCTATTTTTGTAGTAACACTGTATGGGATTTTTATGGGAGCAATTTTGTATACTGTTGCTTTAAACACTGTATATATATATATATATATATATATATATATATATATATATATATTGAGGACATACCATTTCTTGGGGCACACCTATGACACCATGTGGCGAAACTGGCCTGTGGAGCAGATTGCCTGCCATTTAAGTCGAGTACGCACCACTGCTTTGATTATTTTATTATTTTTAGTGCTGGAGTTTTTGTGGTATTGTTGATTTATCTCCGGGCACTCTGGTTATCGCACACTGTTTCATTTGTTGGTATATATATATATATATATATATGTGTATATATATATATATATATATATATATATATATATATACATATATATATATATATATATATATATATATATATATATATATATATGTACACACACACACACACACACACACACACACAGATCTATAATTTTTAGTTGAATGATATATTGTCAAAATATAGGCTGGTCAATTTATATAAACACAATGAGTAATGAGTGAAAATAGACTAGATGTATGTACAAGTGTAGTGTGTCGCAATTTAGTCACATGGACTTTTTATGGCATGGAATTTTGTTTGAGTGTTGTGGATGTAGAAAGGAGGAAATTAAGTGCAGAAAGTTAAGTGTCTGTTTTGGAGACTAATGCCAAAAGTTTTATATCCACCAAAAGTTGTGAGAGTGTGTGTGTGCTGGTGATTATGTGAGTTAAGGTTAGAGTAAGAGCTTGGGACGGTAATTGATTTAGTTTAATACATGCAAGCTATTGTTTGTGGTATACATGTGAAAGGAAGGTTAGTGTGTGTTGTCAGTGCCAAAAGGTTTTGTTATACCGGACGTTTTGACATCAGGAGGGTTGGAAAGTGTGTGCAAGTATTTGCTGGGTTTGGGTTAGAGTAAGGGCTAGGTAAGGGGATAGTTTTAGTGTTGTGCATGTTTTGTTTTGTATGTGGTGTGTGCCTGCATGTCTTGTGAAGTTATAGTGTTACAGAAAGGGTTTTTATAAGGTATGATTTAGGATTGTGTTTAGGGTTAGGGCAGGGTTAGGGTTAGCACAAATTAGTGAAGTGCACTTTTCCACCGTCGTCTGTAACTGCCTTTAAATAATTGACCTGTTGAATGTAATATATTAGAATAAAAACACTCATACATCTATTTACTTAACTGAATAAATTACTTGAAACTTCAGCAAGGTGTCATTATTCCTTCCACAGAGAGGGTATCAGAGAGAGGATCTCCTAGAACTGCTAGATAAAATAGATAATTTCGCTGAACATTATAATGATACTGTAGATCATCTTTCTTTTTTAATTGTATTATATTTTCTCTGTATGGCCATGGTGGTGCAGCGGTTAGCATTGTTGCCTCACAGCAAGATGTTCTCCAGTTTGATTCTCGGCTGGACCGCCTTCTGTGTGAGGTCTGTATGTCCTCCCCGCAGTCACGTGACGTTTAAAGACATGCAGGTAGGTGCGTGTGTGAATGGGTATGCCTTCGTTGAAAGCTGGATGTCGGGCTGGCACCTCGGCACCGTAAAAATCCACTGCCAATCATTAGCGGACCGGAGTTCCGCTGTGGCGACCCCTAACTGGGAAAAGTCGAAAGACGTTAGTTATTATATTTGCCCTGTGTTTTGGCTCATACTATATTGTTTGAAGTTAATATGACTGCATATGATGAAATTATTGTGCTTTTGAGTGATTTTAGTAGTGATGAACATATAATGGACACTTGAAAGATGAGTAAGTGGGAGGAGCAATGAGGCATAGGACAAAAAGTGCCACAGTCATGACATCAGTGCGAAGTTCTGAACTGTTTGGAACTGGATGCTTCACTTACAGAGGTTTAGGAAATATGTTAAATGTATAACATGTGCAGAGCAGTTTCCATTTTAAGGGGAGGGCAGGCTTAGAGACTGTTGGTAAACTGCCTTTCATCAAGTCCTAAAGAGGATGTTGGGTGAATGGCTCTTAGGTTTTCATTATATACATGTTCCCAGTATGAGCATAGAGTGTAAAAGCAACAGAACTACACTAACAAGTTGGGAAATTGAAAAGATCTTATGTTTTTCTGTGTATGCCAGTACTAGGGTACTAAATTCTCAGAAGCAATTCCACCAGCATGAGTCAAGGGGAGGGAGATAGATGGTGGTTTTGGGTCGTAACATTTAGGAGAATGGAGAGAAAGGGAATGGATAACTGCCCTCCACTGTATAGGATAGATATAGTTTTAGTAAGTTAAAAGTGAACCATGCAGAATAACAAAGGGATGATAGTGGAGGAAGGGAATATAGTGAACAGATGGTAAGGTAATAAGAGGAGAGAATAATACGGTGAGAGGGAAAAAGAAGGTAGAAGAGGGTAAGGGGGTGGGAAGGAGAAAATGAAGAGTAAGAAGGCTGACTGTTTAAATGAAAAGAAAAGAGATTATGAGCATGTGGGGAAACCCCTTATGCATAAGCGCTGCCATAATTATGACAGACAAAAGATTCAGCCCATGGGCCATACCAGTCAGAGGAGTGGTTACTCTGCAAATGGAAGACAAACCTGTATATATGTGTACAGTTAGGGGGAAAGATGTGTGTGTGGGGGCTCCAAACTGCAAAACAAATTGATTTCATTAAAAGCCCAGTGTAAAAGTTGTAGGAATAAGGTAAAGAGAAGTCTAGAAGAAGAGAGGGAAAGAGGGACAGAGAAAAAAAAAACAACTGGAAGGACAAAGATGAGTGGAAGGAAACAGAATGTGGGAGAAGGGATAGATGTAGGAGTGAAAGCATGGAATGTGAATAAGCTGAGAAATAAAAATAAAAACGAAAGGACCTTATCTCATATAATTAATACCAATAATAGTGTTACAGGAAACCTGCTTAAATAGGGAAGTAAGTAAAAAGTTGAACAGAAGGGGATACGTATTAGAGGCACGTGCATCCTGGGGGAGTTGGAGACAGAGAGGGGTGGTGAGCACGAGAAAAAGAATCATACTGTATGCAAGGGATAGGAATAATGGAGGATTCCAAAGACAGGTATGCAGCTTTAAAAGGAGAACTAGAGGGACATAAAGTTACAATAGTACTAATACGTATACCATCCAAGGTGACAATCAAGGAGCTGAGGAAAGTACTAGGAGAGGTCCTGAGACTTCAGGAAGATATACTGATATGTATATGAGGCTGGAGCATCATACATAGGAAAGGTCAAGTAGAGGGAGGGGGCATGAGCAATGAGGCTAACAAAGGAAAGACTATCTTTGAAAAGGCTTACGGAAGAGATAAGATGGTTGGATACCTACAGGATGGGGATAGAAGAACAGCCCTCAGGCAGATACACCCATTTTTCAGCAAGATTTAAATCATGGTCTGGGATAGATGCCATATCCCGAGGGAATACTGATATTTGGTTAAAGAGGCCTTGATAGACCCTCTAACTTTAGCAGATCATGCCTTAATAGAGATTAGGTTATAAGGGAAGGAAAGGGATACTATGGAGAGGCATGGAGAATCCCAGCATATTGGACAGGAAGTGAGAAGGAGAAGAGATCAATAGGAGAGTCAGTTAGGAAGATTTTAGAGCAAAGTGGTGAAAAGACAGCAGAAGTTTGGGATACAATTAAAACTCCTTTACAATGGAAACAAAGTGATAGGGAGTGGATTAGAAGGCATAAACTTAAAAATACGAAGATGTGGTTTATTATTCTTCAAAGAAATAGACGAAGTGGGAGGACAGGAATGAATGAGAAAGAGAGAAATGAGGAGAGGAATACGAAGGATGGACGGTGAGAGTCTGTGGAATAGAAGAATAGCACCAGGAAACCACTACTTTAAAAGTATTCCAGAAGCAACAAAAGCAGTTTCAGTAAGACTTAGGCAGCAAGAGACAGAAAGGGGAGTATTTGATTTGAAAGTTATTGAATGAGGAGACTGGAAAGAAGAAACTAGTAGAGATTCTACAAGAGGTGTATGTGAAGGAGGAGGGGTTGAGATGGTGGAAGAAGAAGAGTATATAGACTGGGACTAGAAAGGTTTTCAAAGCCTTGGGGAGGAAGGGACTAATTAATTAATAACAGGGATAACAAAAGAAGAGGTGAAGAAAGCTTGGGAAAGGATGGCAAAAGGAAAATCAGTAAGGAGTGATAGACTCACATTAGGGTTAAGGAAGATATAAAAAGAAGAGGCAATAGGCAAATGGAATAGATTGCTTAACAGTATACAAAAAGGTTGGGCAATACTGAGATCATGGCAACAGGCGATAATCGCAGTCATTCCAAAGCAGGGGAAAAGGCATATTAGCCATTCTTATATAGGCCTATTTCAGTCCTAAATTATGACTATAAATAGTTCATGTTATTACAGGTGGCAAGCATGGGAAAAATTCTCTTGAGAATAATACACCAAAATGAAACAGGATTTATAGGGGGGAGGAGAATCACGGACAGTTTGGTCAGAACACTTCCCATCATGAGGGAAGCCCAACAGACGGGTGAGGAGGTAACCATAGTTAAACAAGATGCTGAGAAGATTTTTGACAGGGGTAAATTGGAATTTTCTATATGAGGTGGCTTTATGGGAAGGATTCTCCAGGAATTGGGTGGAAATTATTAGAAAAAATTATGAAGGGAAAGGACAAAAGTTAAGAGTGCAGTTATCTGAAAATATTCAGATTGGAAGGGGGAAAATGCAGGGGTGCCCCCTAATGCCATTGTTATTTGCATTATACATAAAACCTCTGGCTGAGAGAATCAGAAATGAAAATATTAAAGGGGTGAGATAGGCAAAGGAAGGTAGCCATGTATATGGTTGCCATTTTATTGATGCTGACTGACTGTACAACTGATAAAGATAAGCTATGTGAGCTGCTTTAGAAGTTTTGGAGAATGACATGATATAAGGTAAATGAGGATAAGGCTAAGGCTATATGGATAAACAATAGTGGACAAGAGGGGAATGGGGTTGAGCTTGCAGATATGAAGAAGGATGAAATAAATTATTTGGGAATAATCCTAACAGAAACAGTAGAAAACTCATTGAGAAGGACATATGCAGGAATTTTTCAGAAGGCAATACATTAAATAGAAAAGAGAAAACTGATAAAACTGGATCTTGCTCACAGGGTACAGGTTATAAAAATCCCCTAATTTATGTATGCAAAACAAGTATTCTGTGAATTAACAGAACAAGGATTGTTAGAAAATGTAAAGTAGTTGTGGAGAAATTTTATACAAGATGGATGCAGACCAAAGGTCTCCTGGGAAAGGATTACTAGAGATATTAATGAGGGTACCCGATTTAAAGATGACTCTTCAAGCCTGTATAGTAGCAAATGTAATGAAAATGGTTTATAGAGAATACACAGCAGATGGCAAACAAATGATACTGAGTTAGGAACAATAATCTGGAGGAAACAGAATTTATTTAGTTGTTACTGGAAACAGAACCAGAAAATGTGGAGTCACAATAGACTATGAGTTTAGGAAAAGAGGTTAAAAAACTGGAAGGAAGTGGCCGGAGAAGAGTGGAGAGAGAGGATAGTGCTAATTGGGAAAATTAGGGAGAAGAGGTAGAACAAGTCTTTGACCTGGAGATTGGGCAGGAAACAGAGCCAAGTTAAGTTCTGGAATCAGATACAAACATGAGTCCGGCTCAGAACCTGGAAAGAGATAGATGAATGTCAGTTAGAATTGAACCTGAGATGGGAATATCAGGAGGAATTAAGGAATTATGGAACAGAATAAAGGGGATGTGGCCATGGGAAGAGAGGCTGGAATTATTACAAGAGACTGAAATGAGAAGAATGGAAGGGAGATTGATGGCAGGATTGATAAGAGTATGTAAAAAGTGGATTCAAAAGAAGGATTGTGAGGGAGATGCCTCGAAACAAATGTAGGATTAGAAGTTAATCACACCAACTCAGGATGATGAGCAGAGAATAATAATTCAAATTCTTAAAATAATTACCAAGTCCTGGAATTTTCTAATATTTGCATAGCATTGCTTAAACAAGTACTTCCATAACCCAACAAGGATAGCAGAAATGTTCCCAGCAACAAATAATATTTGTTGGGGATGTAAGGAGGAGGAAGAAAAATGGGTACATATTTTTTGGAATTGTAAAAGCTTTGGAGATTTAAAAAAAAAAACTAAGAGAGTTAATGCAGACCAAAGAAATAGGTGGGGTCTACTTGACCAAAAATGTGTTCCTGTTATGATATGACCAGGGGATCCTAGTTGAACATGAAGACAAAATAGACTTGCTCATGAGACTAGGGAAAAAGGCATTTACTAAAAACAGAAAAAAAAGGAGTTGCCAAGAAGGCACGTGGTCAAAAGGATGTTGAATAAGGTCTTGAAGGAGAAGATGAAGGGGTCGGAGGGGAAAGCACATATTAAGATTAGTACAATATGGGGAAAATGGCTTGTGGAAGAAGACAGATAAAAAGGAAAGGATTACTCTAGTCCCTATACCTCTAAGTTTTAAAATGTGGAGTTTCAAAAGAAAAAGAAAAACACTACTGCTTTTTGTTAAATAATGTAGAAAAAGTAATACTGATATTGTATGCTTGAGTCCCAACATAGTAGCATTATATCAGGGCAGGGCTGGCCATAATGATGTCAGTAATCATACCACTGGAATGGCTGTGATATGGTTGGTCATGTGACCAAAGGGAAATCCACAAGGAGGTGGTGTTCCCTACATTATGCATGTTCACATGCAGAACAAAGTGCCTAGTAGCTGCAACATGGGTACTGACAGCAGCCCATACAAGGTCTTCACGGCAAAGTGCCAAGTGAGTTCATCACATAAACAGGGAGGAAAGGATGAGGTAGTACAAGGGGGAAGGGCAAGAAGTGGAACACACAGAAAGCCAAGAGAAGAAGAAGATAGGTGGTGAGAAGACGTTTGGCACAATTGTTCGTTGGTCAGGTATCTATTTTCCATTTTTTACAAAGGATGGTGGAGGAGGTAGCAAGGAGCAAGTGTGGGGAGGAAAAATGATATAGAGAAAGAAGCAGGGGCAGACAAATAAATGTATAGAACATAAAGAGACTGACTGGGGATTTTGATATGGGTGGAGAGGTGAGAGTTAAGAGAGATACAGACTGATAGAGGGTGGACAGGTGATTATGAGGAGGATTGGATTACAAACAAGAGATGGCACAGTAGGAAGAGGAACACCATGATGGTGGATATGGAGGGGTACAGAGAATCAGACTGACTGGCCCAGACAGGAAACCACTCAGTTGTCAATCACCTCCATGGCTGACATAATAGATTGGCAAAACCTCTGGTAGCTTGATGGATGGGGTCAGCCGACCATATAATGCTGTCTGTGTTGCATAAGGAGATGCTGCAAGATGTCAGTCCACCTTGGTCCTCAGTAGCCACCGTACTTGCCATTGGGTGACGCAGTAGGACTTCAATGGACCAATCTCAGAGGTGGACCCTTCACACCCCTTCTGAGGGGTGGTAAAGAAGGCCACTAATAAGCCCTCCAGGTCAGCTTCCACAGGGTGACTTTTGTTGCCCTGCTGAGAGGCAAGCATGAGGACTGCTGGGGACCCAGCAGCAAGTATATTGGACATTCCAGAGGTAGGTAGCAGTTGCCTCACTTCAGCCTTCACCATAGCTGATGCATTAGAAAGACAGAGAAAAAAGAAACAAGTACAACAGATTAGTGCATGACTGACAGTTTACAAAAATGTTGCAGTACAGACAGTTTTAAACAATATATACTGTGCTACTTGAAGAGCCTGTCACACCACCTTAGACAGACTGGCTGATTGAAATCAAGCTCTTCTGCCATTGTAAAGTATAAAGCAGACAGTAATCGCTTCTACGTAGCCGTGACATCAGAGGCAGTTACAGCAACAGGTGATAGGCAGAAGGAGTGCCACAACAAGTAAAACATGATCACAGTAAAAAGATTTGCTCCCTCTCGCTTGTTAACAGCTGTTTCCCTTGGTGGAGTAGGTCCAGGTAGTACCTCTGCAGGTCACTCCCTGTGCTGGCAGTATGGGTATTGCCATTTTTAATACTCGGCACCCTGGCAAGTTAGTGTCAGGTAACAGTTTTATAGAAGAGGATATCAGACTGCCCAAGCAAGTGCACCCTATAGTCTCTGTGTGTTTCCTGAGGAAAAATTTTGTTTCTTGGCTGCACCAGGTGGGAGCTATACTGAAACCGATACCTAAAGAGGCCATGTCCACTGCGTAGGTCAGAAAAAGTGATAAAATGATAGCCCAGTGCACACAGCCACACTTAATGTTGTGCATCATCAGGCAGAATGGCTGGGAATGCAAAGTATCAGCAGAGCAGAAAAGCAGCAGTATGTGCTTCTCACTGGCTGCACATCTGCACTGTATACATGATCTCACTGCCCAGACATGGGCAGAGGCAAGGGCAGTGGTGCTTATTGTGATGCTGTCACCATGACACATTGTTTGAATGGTGAGAACAGAGAATCAGATAGGTCTGTGGGCACTGCACGTAGTCAGTAGATAGTGCTCATCTAGTGTTGACTGGCAAAGACAGTCATGCATGTACACACCAGCACACACACACACACACACACACACACACACACACACACACACACACACACACACACACACACACACACACACACATGCACACACTGATCAACATGTAAAACCCACAGGCATACACTTGTTGTCATGGCACTGAAAGAATGGCAATGTCTGGAAAGTTATCTGTACCATAAATGGATGTGTTACTAGAGGCCCTATACACAATTGAGGCATACCTTCTAGAGATGTAAAGCATGCAATGCCTTCCAGGATTGTGTGGCACTGTTTGGTGCATGGTACTGATTTCCAGCACCAGATACTGCCTTGTGGTGCAGGACAACAGTGCCATGGGCTGCCATAATAGGGCAGTCATCCAGCTACATTGCAGGATTAGCAATATGATACTGCATATCAAGGCTAAGGCACAGAAGATTTTTAGGCATAGGTCAAGCACAGACGCTGGACCTCCAACACGGAGGTGTCTCACAGAGATGAAGGATTTCCTGGAATCCCTGTCCAGGGAAGATGAGAGAACCATCATACCTAGCAGTGAGTTTATATTTATATAGATATATATATATATATATATATATATATATATATATATATATATATATATATATATATATATATATATACGATGAGCTGGTAACAGATACCTGGATTTCCATTAGGAAGGCACAAGATTAGTACTGCCATGTTCCAGTACCGTATTAAAGTGACCTGCAAATGTGAATGGTGTAGTGAGTAGAAGGCATATGCACATCTGTTTTCTAGTGACATCAGGGATGCATAATGTATGTATGTCTCTATAGGCTACGTAGCAGTTATAATTAACTTGTATCAGTATATATGGCATGTGATCGTGGGGGTGACACTTATAGTCCAGCATTGGCACAGGCATATCTGCCTGCTTTTACAGGTTCCATTGTTAATACTCTAGCACAACAGATTGTAGCATGCTTGATGTCAACAGGACACTTGTGACTGATGATAATGGCATCATGCATGTGGCACAGTTAAATGACACAGTGGCACTGTCAGCAACACTGATACTGCAGGGCTCATGCATCTCTAACAGCTATGGCAGTGAATGAATTAAATGAACCTCTGGCATTCCCTGTTTTTAGTGCTTGAGGTCTTGTCTATATTAGCCCCACCCAGGCTACACAGTAGTCACCACCACAGATGGTATCAGTGAGCCACACTGCCTCCAAGTCACAAACCCCCACAATAGGACATTCCCTGACATGGGTGTCATCCTTGGCATCAGTTAGTACATGTGCAGGCCAGGGATCCTGGCCCAGATGGTCACTACACACACTGTTTTGGAGATGTTGAGTATTCTGTACATTTGGCTTGAGGAAGTGCAGCTTATGCAGGGACTGTGGGACATCCAGTAGCATATATAGAGTGGCATGGTATATAAGAACCTAGAGCAGACAGCTCTGAAAGTGTTGGGGTCCCACTTGGCATACATTGGTGCATCTAGTACAATCCTGACTGTGTAATGCAATGGATGTGTGATGTATGGTAAGAAGCCAGACATATATACAGATAGCACACACCATATCAGGGACTGTGTCATTATTCTACTGTCCATAGCTGCCTCAGCCACTAGTTGTGGATGTGTTTGATGCTCTTCAGACTCCCCTGTAGGAACATCTCACTGGGCCCTTGCAAGTGCAATATGCAACATTGGCCATTTAATGGGTCATGGGTGCTGGTATCTGCAAGGTGGACCAGACATCACCTGTTTTCCAATATCGGAACTTCTGCCTGTCATGGGGTGCTTATGCAGCTGGTTCCTCCAATGACGGCTTACCCAGTTCCTCCTCTGCTGCTGTCTGTCTGTCTGACAGTACTGTTGCCCTTAGGTTGCAACTGCTTTTGTAGCATCCTATTGTATAGCATGACACAGTCAACATATATCATACGGCAGAGCTCTGGTGCATTCTGCAGTGTACAATCAGGTGTATCCAAGCAGTGGAACTGAGCCTTCATTAGTGCAAACTTGTACAGTTTCAAGTCTTTTCAGGCTACAACATTAATGAATATAAAACAAAGGCAATAGCTGTAAGCTATGTACTCATACACAAACTGGTTCAGCAGTACCCATATTTATGGGGACATGGTAAAATGAAGTACTTAGGAGTATGTATTTAAAAAGAATCTGTTATGACAGCTAAGGATATGTGGGAAAAGACTAAATAAAAGATAATGCAAAAACTGAGAAACTGGAAGTTTAATGGATATGGATAACAAGATACAAGCAGTCAAAATGTTCTAGTCCCTTTCATTTTATACACAGATCAGGCATATTTTTATCAACCAGAAGAAAAGTTGTGGATAGCGATTAATAAAGAGTTAAGGGATTTTATCTGGGACAGGAAGACGTCAAGAGTCAAGTGGGATAAGCTGATCCTTCCAATATAACAAGGTGGTTTGGAATTACCTGATTTGAAGGGGTATTTCAGAGCTACACAACTAAGTTCTGAGTCATGGCCTAATGGTTAAGGTGTTTGCCTTACAAACACAGGGTACAGGATTTGAATCTCACAGGGGGATAATTGGTTAGGCTTAAAATGGCTCACAAGGGCAGTTAGCCTAGTACTAATCTATGAACTAATCCATGAACTAAGGCTCTTATACATAGCACAAGCAGAAAGCTATAATTCAAAGTGGAAAGGAATGATGGTGAAACAGGGGGGAAGCTCAAGAAACAGGGAGAGACTGGGATTTTGGATTCAGATCTTTAAGGAGAATAATAATACCCATACAGAATATTACATTAATAAAGTAGCAGACAGCATTCTAATAACTAAGCCAATGCAGGAATGGAGAAAGGAGATTCTGCCAATAGGGATGACTGCAATTAGGGATACAGACAATAGGCAAGAGGGGGCTGGAATTCACTGGAGAAAACTAGCAAAGGAACCAAGGTATTTGGAGCAAATTGTTAGGGAGGGAAAGGTAATAGAATGGGTAAAGGCCAATAATTTATTTGGACTGCAGGCCAGAGATTGCCTTACCTATCAAGGATTGATATCAGAGCGTAGGCAAAGAAAAAGGAATAAAAGGAATGTGGGGATCCTAAGCAAAAGACCAGCACTGGTAGAGTTTTTGGTAGAATCTAAAAAAGAAGCTGACGTTAAAAAAGGATAATTAGCAGAGCATACAGGTAACCCTTGCTTAACGTCCGGGATCGGTTCTAGCCCATTGAACGTTAAGGGATTAGTTCATTAAGCAAATACCTTATATTTTACAATAGTGCTTTGCTGAACATACTTCTGCATAACGTCCGACTGCATTTCCATCCACTTAGCACAGTATGGATGTAAATGTGGTCAGACAGTGTGCGGAAGGATGTTAAGCAACGCACAGCTGTATAAAATGTTGCATGATAACTACAAGAATCAGTCAGAGGAGGTTAGAATGGATTGGGAAGAGAAATTGGATAAGTAATTCACAAAGAAACAATGGGGGATATATGTATGACTCCCAAATATACAACAAAGACTAGAAGATTTAGGGTCTTTGCTTGGAAGTGTTTGCATAGGTATTTGTATACCCCAAGCTGACTCCAAAGAGTTTTTCCTTAGGTAGATAGCAAATGTTGGAGGTGTGCTGGGGAAGAAAGAGGTAATTGGGAACAGATTTTTTGGAAGTGCAATGAGTTGGCAGATTTAAAAAATTTCCTGCAGACTACTCTGTCAAAAATAGTGGGTGAATAAATTGCTATAACTAAGGAAACGTTTTTTTTTGAGCTGTGATACAGAATCAGGAATTGCTTAGACATAGTAAGGCCTTGCTGAGTTTAATTCTGGTGGCTCCCAAAAAAAGCAAGTACTAGAAAATGGAAATCAAAGTCTAAACCAACTGTACTAGAAGTAGTGAATACATTAACAGAAATAAAAGGACTGGAAGTGGTATCCTTAGAAAAGGGTAGGCGCAAATTACATAGAAAAAAATAGCATTGTAGGAGCAATACATGCAGAATAATGTATTGGAGGGTGAATGAGGTTTAAAAGAAGGCAGGATTTGAATGAGCTATGTAATGTTTGACTGACAATGACTGCAGAGTTTAAGAGATGTATAATGTTTGCAACTAAAAATACATCAATATGATTTGTTTTCATTCATATTAATGTATGATTGCTTTTGTCATAAATGATAATTTAATAAGGATGTTTCTTGTTTAAAAAAAGGACAGAGCGCCCCTGCTTTTCCTACCAGGCCATTTTTGTGCCAAAAGTGATGCCTGTCATTGCACTGCAGCAGTATATTTAGCCACCATCCTTTCATGATCAGCCTCAACACCCAGCCAGCAGATTTCAACATCTGATGGACCCCAGAGTACAGCTTGCAGCTGTGGGTTTATGTTTCTATGATCAGAGTATTAGAAAATCTGAGCAATGTTTTGCTTCACTGGCCCGGAATAAATTAGGGTCTTCTGTGGGTAAAATGGATGATTGGCTTGACAGTTTAACTAGATGTTGTTAAAAGCTGCTAAGTCTCTTGATGGTCCTGATAGAGTATTCTTGGCGTTTCGCTGCTTTCTTAAGGAAAGTTATGGCTGGGGAGATTTGTGAAGCAGCATCCTGTTCTTTGCATGCAGCCACCAAGCATAATGAATTGGACTGTCTGCATATTAGAAAGTTAAAAAAAAAAAAACAGAGAAACTGGTGGTCTTAAAACTTCTAAGTATATAATAGCTGATATGTTTAACATTGTTAAAATATTTCTGATTTTTTGTTATTGAGGATTGCTTGTCTGTGACAAATAAAAGCTTGTTGCTTTCAAACACTACCTGGATTTTATGATTTTTGGAAATTATTGTGGCTGAGCTCATCAATGAAATTTTAAGACCACTAGTTTCTCTGTTTTTTTTTATTTGTTCCTCAACACTTGTGGTGGCGAAGTTGGAACTAGACAGATTCTGGTGCTTGTTCATTTTTTTTAATTTTTTTTTCAATATATTAGAAAGGTGACAGACAAAGTATTATATGCATATCTGTTTTCTTATTTCCCATGTCCTCATAGACTTTTGTCTGTTCAGTTTTAGTACCAAAACTACCTTTATTTGAGTGTTTAATGACCTCCTTATAGTGTCATATCCATGTTTATATTCAATGCTAGTTCTTAATTTCTTAGCAGCTTTTTATACTGCAGACCATGGGATCATTAAAAACCACTTGCAGTATTATGTTGTCGGTTAATTAATTTATTTTTTGCACTGTGCCTAACCGCTTTACATCTTGTCCACGAGTCATATTCAGAGAGTGATGTCTGGTCTTATTTCTTCCATTTTACTTCCTCTAGACTGTTGGGTATCACAGGTTTCTAGATCATATTCCACTTTGTTTATGGTATGTATATTGCCACTAAGTGAGGTTATTTTAGGGTGAGTATTTTTTATCATTCATATTCTGATGATATTCGGCTTTTACTCTCTATTTCTCAGGATGGAGTCTGTTTTTGATATTACTTGTCTTCAGGACTTCTTGGGTTCAGTTCTTCACAGTCGGAGGTTTAATCGCCTTGATGTCCATCCAGCAAAGACTGAGGCCATGCTTATATGTACTGCTGTTCGACCATGACATCATCCTCTGTTCATCTTCTTAGCAACTTATCGGTGTAACACAGTGGAATTTGTGACTTGCTTCCATGATCTAAGGGCAGTTCATTATAAGAGGGTGATACTAAAGACCCAGGTATTAGCTGTCATTAAGATATCTTGCTTTCATCTGAAGAACATTTCCAGGATTAAATGCTTTATACAACCTCTGTGATTCATGCCCCAATTGCTCCACATTTGGATTACTGTAATACCTGCTACCTCAGACTTACAGGTGGTAATTAGGCTCAATTGCAGCAGGTACTGAATTCTGTGGCTAGACTATTGACTAATTCTCTTTCTACTAATTTCATTATGATTTTCAGGATCTGCATTGACTCGGAGCCTCTGTCAAATGTGTCTTTAAAATATTGACCCTCACCTTCAGTGCCTTTTGCTGCCTGGATCCTGCATAACCAGACACCTCAGGTCATGTGCTAGGCTGCTAGCTGATACTTGGATAATTTTAGAAATGTCTTGAGAACTCTCTTTTTCATGTCTTGCCACAGTCCTGTGGGACCATCTACCTTCCCTGATTAGGGTGAGTATTTCTGAGGGCTATTTTTTTAAAGCTCCTAATGATCTGTGCACTTCATTTTCCTTCAGATGGCTCAATGTATGATATGTTTTAAATTTTACAGTATTTAATTCTTGTATCTGCTACAGTTATTGTCAAAAGTTAGGAAATAATTTAATACATTTGTGCAAAGAACTTCCCACAGCAGCAGATATTTTACCTCATTTCTGTCTCTGCAGTATTAATCCATTTCCTGTCTCTCCTTGTTTTGCATAGAGTTGTTAGGTTTCATTTGTTATATTAGAGTTTATTTTCATTGTCATGGTGCGTTGTGATTGACTGATTTATTGACTGAAGATTGATGACATTAGTGATGTGTGACCAGTCAAGTATGACATGTGACAGCTTCTTCTGGTCCCTTTGTCTGTGTAGAGCAGGGAGATAGAAGAACTCTGTCACAACAGTATGGTCGTATACTGGTGAGATTGTGCATGTGATGGATGCCAAAATGGCATGTAAATCTTACTTTTTCATACCTGTTTATCTTATCAGTAAACATATGTATAGCATGGTGCATTCTTAAGACGTGGTATGAGCAGTATCAAAGAGGCATCTTTTGTATATGTAGCCAGTGGTGACACTGTGTGAAGTGACCAACCTGTATTTAGATACTATATTTGTGACATAGACATGGAGACTGCATGCTCTTGCTGTCATATAGATTTTCCTGTCATTAGAGGTTGGGGGTGCATGTTTTGAAAATGTGAGTTAGGACACCTGCCATCTAGTTGATTGCCACTCACACAGCTTCAGGTATGAAGATGGCAGCTTAGACAACCAGTTAGAGGCTGGCAAGAGGAAGTAGTATCCAGTGCTGGAAAAAAAGCTGATGAGAAACTGATAAGTCAGTGGCAGAGCATGTAACCCAAATTTAACATCTACAGAGACAGAAAAGAGGGAAAGCATGTGCTGTTATGATCAGCTCTTCACGTCTATACTTTCCTGCATCTCCACAGTGATTTGGTTGTATAAACTTTTACATTTCCATAGCACATGAATTTGCCTATACATTGTGTCCTAAACCACTATTTTTTATTGAATTCTTTTCATTATTTTTATTATTTCATGCCTGTAAACATTCTGTTTATAGTCACCTTCATAATCATAAACATACACATATATGTAGGGACAGCAGAAGAAGCTCTAGTATCTGTTTAGTCTCTACAATTGCTTAATCAAGTGAGACACATCTGCCCCTCACACCATCTTCTACATGCCTGCACATCCTCTCCAGCTCTTCTCTTTTTCCACCCCATATTAAGGAACTCATTGATCTTACACTGTTCATCCACTCAAGAAGTTCCTTCCACTTAGCCATTATCCTTTGTGTAGGAAAGCACTTCTTGATATTCTACCAAAAATGAGTGCTTTCAGTCTGAAGCCTTTCTCCTCTCCTTCCTTCCTTGTCCTTTCTTCTCAGCTGTGTACATGCACATGCCATCCTTTTTCTCAGCTGTGTACATGCACATGCCACCTTTTTTCTCAATGGTGTACAAGCACATGCCACCTTTTTTCTCAGCTGTGTACAAGCACATGCCACCTTTTTTTTCTCAGCTGTGTACAAGCACACACAACCTTTTTTCTCAGCTGTGTGCATGCACATGCCAGCTTCTTTCTCAGCTGTGTGCATGCACATGCCAGCTTCTTTCTCAGCTGTGTACATGCACATGCCAGCTTCTTTCTCAGCTGTGTACATGCACATGCCACTTTTTTTCTCAGGTGTGTACAAGCACATGCCACCTTTTTCTCAGCTGTGTACATGCACATGCTACCCTTTTATGTCCCCCTGTCATATACCTCCTTTTACTTTGGTTTTCTTCTGCCACATTCACATCTTTTTACATTCCTTTTCATTTGGAGGTATGATTTACATTCAGTCCCTTGATTTTATCTGATTGTACTCTTCAGTGCTAAAAAACAGATTTCCAGAAATGTAGGACTGGTATGATTTTCATTTCTTCTTACTCTCTAGTGATTCCATTTGTGTAATATAATATTTTAAAATAATGTCTTACCAAGATATGGTATCTTTTCACATTATAAATAATACTAGCATGAACATTACATGGTGTATCATTCCATTCTTCCCTACCCTCACACTTACTGCAGTTTTAAACAGCAATCAGCAAGTAACCAGTACACTGCTCCTGTGTAAGAAAACCAAGAACAGTATTTTTAAATCTTTTGTAGATGTTAAATTTTTAAATCCTCCATTCTCATCACTTACTAACCTTCTCCTCTGTTTTAATCGTTCTTTATTAAAATTGTTTTTGCCAGTGCTTTTTTTGTTTAAAACCAGTGCCTATAATTTATATTCCCTTTTTTGCCACTGTTAATTCCAGCTTACGTGTATTCCTTCATCTGCCATTATTAAGCACATTTTATTCCCCAACTTTTCCTCACCTATTGCACATTTTCATGTTTCTTCCTGTACATTGCAGCTTTTTTTTCCCAGCAAATGCATCAGACTTTTGCAAAGCTCTTCTAACTGAAAAATTTTTTCTTGAAAGGAAATAATGTCCATGTAATTTATAATTTTCGTTACTTTAAATAGTTCTGCCCAGACTATTTTTTAATTATGTTCCTCAATTCTATTAATAAATAAATAATAAAAAAAACATAACACTGCAATAGTGGATTTAGATAGGCCTGAAACTGTCACCTTCTCCAAATAACGCCTTGTAACTGCTTTACTTCCCTAATAACTCTGACCTGTTATCTGTAATTTGCTATCATTTTTATGTAACATAACTGCAGAGGGCTTTATTGCAGTTGATGATGTTAGTAAGTAAGAAAGTCATTATAAGATTTTGGAAGGGGAAAGCTTTACCTCCTATTCAAGGATTTATGAATAATTTAGAGAAGTTATGTCACCCTGGATGCAGCGGTAAGGACCCTAAGTCAGGATCTTTGGGAGTTATGCTTCATCAGGGGATCAGTAAAGAGGTCAGAATAACAAGGATGGTTACTTTGTGCAAAGGTCACCCATAAGACCTTCTTGGGCCTTCAGCCGATGATCAAGTTTAGTATTTTTTTCTTTTGTTCTTTGCTGGCTTTCCTCTTGCAACCCACTGGGAAGTCTTCCCTTTATAAGGATTGAAACTGTACACATTAAATATACAGTTGTTGACATAATTATGCTATGGATATTGCATGAATTACTTGTTTTTTTTTTCTTTCAAGAGCATCTTTTTTTCATTTAGTTCATTAATCTGCTTTAGAATTGCCCTGCTTTTTTCTTTAATTGTGTGCTGTTTTTATCTTAGTTTGTACTGTTTTTAAATCATATGGACATTAATGAGCTTGTTAATAAACTCGCTTTAAAACAAAAATAAAAATGATTCCATTGTGGACATTTGTGGCACAGTCACTTGACTGATGGTTCACATCTTTCCCAGACATTATTGTTTAGGCTGTGTTTCCAGGAGGTAGACTTCCTTTGATAGTCCTGTGCTTTATGAATCCTTGACTTCTGTCCTTACTGCACGTCTTACCTTCAACAGAAGATTAAAGTTTCATGATCTGTGATTCTTCTTAATAGATGTTGAGAGCAGATGGCCTTTAAAGTCAGCTATAACAATGTTTTATGTATATGTATGTATATATATATATATATATATATATATATATATATATATATATATGTATACTCACCAGATCGATTGATCTCTGAGAACAGCAGTGGCTTATAAAAACCTTTCTGCCATTGCCTGTGTCAGAATGGCCATACTCTCCAGCACCTTTGTATGTATTTTCCTTTACTTTAGACAACTATAAAATTGATGTTTGCATGTCTTTTTTATGTGTTTCTAGTTATGCATGATGGTCAGACTAGGTAGTGCAACCATGATCAATTAGTTCAGCAAATGATATCATGAGATATGTCAGGCAAAGGTGTATATACCACCAACTTTACTAACTTATGGAATAAATGAGGGATAATAGAGATGAATAATGACTGATTTGCCTCTGGAGGAAGTTCCCTTGGCAATTAATTAGACAAGGTAGATTGATTTCATAGCTATGTCTAATCCATTGTAGTCAGTGGATACCTCGTTATCAATGAAGGTACCTAGATCTCCAGTGACTGCGTTAAGTTTAACTTGGGTTTTGTTTATATAGTAAGTACAGGGATAGTAGTGTTTCCCTAATATGACTATGCTACATCTTTTAGCATTGAGTTTAAGTCTATAGTCAGTATACCAGGCATTAGTTTGATCCAGTCCTTGCTGGAGAATGGTAAACTCAATAGGGGAGTTTACAATAGCACCCACCTTGCAGTCATCAGATAACTTGTTCAGACAAGGCCGTTGACATCTGTCATCATAATGGAGAAAAGGAGGGATCCCAAAACCAAGACCTGTGGGTCACCAGTAGTGATATTCTTTTTTGTGGAATAAGTACCACTATTCCTCACTTTATTGGTTCTGTAAGTGACCCAGGTGGTTATCTTCATGTGACATAAAGATTAACATTTAGTCAGGTAAGTTTGTTGATAATACTAGTATGGGAATTGTGCAAAAAGACTTTGCCAAGTTCAAGTAGGCTGTGTGGACAGAATGACCTTTGTCCATGTCTTCAATAAATCAGACATTAGCTAGGATAAGAAAACAAAATCTGCCTTCTGCAAATCCAAATGTTGTTGTTTATGATATGATGTGTTTTATGATTTTATGTATGATTTTAGTGATGATTACTGATCTGTAATTCCAAGGGTCTGTGTTGGGGCCCCCCTTATTTAGTGGCACCACTGTGGTGGTCCTCCAAACATTTAGCACATAACCAGTGCAGGGTCTTTATCTTGTTATTGAATGATTATTGAAAGGTGGAAAAGCAGATTATTTTATGCAATGCATTTAATCCTAGGTATGTTACCTGCTCTCTGGAAGTTTTTCTTTACTGTGTTATTGCTTCGGATCCTCCTACCACTGGCATCCTACTGAACTATCTGAACCTCACTCCCAGGCAAGAGCCAGGCTCATTCATTCTCAAGTCAGTGGTGAGATGTCTTGTGTTTCCATTCTTTTCCCATCTGAGCTGAGAGCCCGGTGAGTCTTTTGCCTCTCTTGGAAGTTAGACCTGGGTGCCAGAGCTGATCATCATTTGCGTAAGGACCCTCCCTTCCAACGTAATTCCCTCTCCATGACAGATATGACTTCCACAATTATTGCTTCCTGTGGAGACACACGTATGTGCTGCAGACATGGCCAGCTCCCCCTAATATGCAGGCTGTTTGTCACCCCATCCATCATACTGCATGACACTCCCCAGTACTTATGGTGAGATCAGCATTTCACTGAGATGGATGCCCCCCCCCCATCCCCATGGTGGGTGAGCCTATACACCTTCCCCCTTATTCTTGCAGCATAATGCTGCTAACTGAACTTGTGTCATTTCAGACAAAATGTGGGATTTATCCTTGTATGTCACCTAGCTGAGCTTGCTATAAGTAATTTTAGCATTACCTTTAACATATGTAGTAACGTCTTTAAATTATTGTCTGCTAGCAGTTGGTTGTTGTTCTTCTTCTTCTTTCGGCTTTTCCTGGTTAGGGGTCGCCATAGCGGAACTCCGGTCCGCTAATGTTTGGCAGTAGATTTTTATGGTGCCATGGTGCCAGCTCGACACCCAACCTTCAACGAAGGCACACCCATTCACGCATGTCTTTCGAACGCCACTCGACCGCGGGGAGGACATGCAGAGTTGGTATTGGAGTGAAATTTGGTTCATAATTTAATATGTGTGGTAATGTTTACAGTTGAGCCAGGTCAAGTTATAAGTCACTATAAACTATTTATGCACCGTAATTACCTAGGGGTATATTAATTTCATAGCCATGTGGTCAGAGTTGTGCATATTCTGTGGTTGCTGGAAAGACCACTTACCTTGAAATAAGGTTTGTAAAAAGAAGGATATTATGCCTAGGATACACATAGTCAATAATGACTATAGTATTTGTAATTAAGTGTTTGTTTTAATATGACTAGAATGCATGTTTAAGACAGGTACCTTTGTTGTAATAAACACTGGTGTGTGAAATTCCATTGTGAATAAAATAATTTTGTAATAATTGTCAATATCACATCCACATTCCAGAGGAAAATTAATATATTAAGATGTCTCTTTAAGTTGTAAGTGAAGTAATTATGAATATAGGAATACCAGGGATGTGTGGGACTTGGTGGAGGGGAGAGGAGGAAAGAGAAGTGAATCAGGTCCAACTCCACACTTGTACTTGGAAAAAATGTTAGATACTATATCACCTTGCATTTGCAACAACTGTTAGCATTATACTGAACTTTCAGCTGTGTCACATGGCCCAGGTTATAGTTGAAAATGTACCAGGGCCAACCTTCATAACCATTTAACACACAAATAAAGTGTGTAGTCTGGGTAATATGGAAAAGTTTGCTCATTTTGCATGTGTATTTTTACTGAGTATGCAATCCTTTTTAGGATGCCAAACTGCGCTTTGATTTACATGTTGTGATATTGTAAGTACTGGGTGAGCAGTTTCATTACTGGTGAAGTTAAAAAGAGCAGAGTCTCGTGATAGAGCATAGTCTCTTAATTTTGATGCTTTAAATATATATTGCTTCATTTAGCATATGTTCAGTTTATAAATCTACTTCAAGAACCAAATTAAAGCATTTTAAATTGTATTCCTTCAGGAAAGTGATGGTGAATTTTTTGCTGAAGAATAACTCTTTGAAAGAGAGTTCTACTGTATCAGTGTTATACTATCAGGCATTTATTTGTTTGTTTGTTAGTTTGTTTAACTGGATTAGTGGGCTGTTTGTTTGTTAGTTTGTTTAACTGGATTGGTGGGCTGGTCCATGACCTCTTTTCAGCCATAATCTCAGAAAGGAACAGTTATGTACTTATTCTTTCATGGTAATATGTTATAAAAGTTGTTGTAGGATATTTGATATGTAATACAAAGTATAAATACACACTTTTGACAACTTCTTTGTATTACCATTTAATTCTCCAGCTGACCTGTTCTAAAATTTTCCTTACTGAATTACAATTCCTAATAACACATTAGTCTGTAGTCCTGCGAAATAGAGCCCTGGCTGTGAACAGATGGCCTGGATTTGACAAATCACCTTGGTGATGGACGAGTCGATGCAGGATACTAGGAATGAATCCCCAAAGCCTGTTTGTCCAGCCAGGTTGGGGGACACGGTTTGACCTGCTGCATTGCCAGTAAGTACTGGACAGAGAGAGAAACAGGTCATGCAGAATATGACAAGAGACATATTTGGCTCTGTCAAGCCATGTCAGCATGGTAACCTTCATGGGGACTGTGCAAGGACATGCATAAAGTCAGAGCAGGGCTCATGTGCAGCAGGCAGTGAGATGAAAAGATAACCCCCCCCCCCCAACACACACACACACACACATTACAGTGTTTTAATAATGTTTAATATGGGGACTTTTCAGCCTATCTTCTTCTTCTTTCGACTTTTCCCGGTTAGGGGTCGCCACAGCGGATCATCTGTCCGCTCATGATTGGTACTGGAGTTTTACAGTGTTGAGTTGCCAGCCCGGCGCCCAACCTTCCACAGAAGGCACACACATGCACACAGAAAACAGTTATATCATTACAACTAAATAATGCACTCCTGAGTGTATCATCCTTTGGATGAAATGTGAAACCAAGGTCTTACCAGCCCGAGTTGGTGGTATCTCATCTGGATGCAAAAGATCCCATGGCACTCATCAAAAAACAGTAGGAGTTGCTTTATTTTATATAACACTTCCAATATGTGCATACAAATGATAACACATTTTCTTTTTTGTACACTTCACATTTAACTTTATTTTCTTTGTTTAAAGCATTCACCAAATCTCTTTTCATTTTTGTTTTTCCATCTCATTTCATATCCACACCGTTTCAACCACAACCAACGTTTTATTTCAAATATCTATTCTTCATCTTCTTTTCCTTTGTTATATAGTAATTCCTTGCACCATCTTTTCCATTAAACCATGTTGCAACAAAAAACACTCTACCCCACTTATCAATCTCCTCCTTGTTATTTATATGTTTGTGATACATGTGCAGGTTGTTTTTCTCAAAAAAAACCCCACTTATACTTTTTTAAAACATTCCATAACGTTTACTTCTTTTACAGTCCGATAAACAATCTTGATATAATTTTTCAACTTTACAAACATTACACAATTTTTCTTCAGATGCCTTATAGTTCATATTGCTCTTAACTGTTAATCTATCATAATTCTCCACAAAATATCCACCATAAAACATTTCAAATCTTTTTTTGCCTCTCTTTTATCACATTCTTCCCATCTTTCCCTACTTTTTCCCATGGATAAAAATGGCTTTTCATTGTCTTCTTATACCAGCTTTTCCTTTGTATATTTATTTAACTAGTAATATTGTATATCCTCACATTTTTCATATTCTTCCTCTTCATTATTCTCAGTTATTTTTTTTTCTTTGTACCACATAATTTTACACTATGCAGACAATAACCTACTTAGCACCGTATTACCTTTTTCATAACGTTTAACACCCCAGAATTGATTGAAGCTAAAATAACATCAGGGTTTATTAAACCTAACCCACTATGTTGCCTTTTATTGTAAACTTTTCCCCTTTTCACAGAATTCAGTCTTCATCCCAGTACAAAAAATCTAATAATTCCTTATCCACACCAGTTGGAAACATATAAGTCCGTCATGTAATATAACTTCCCTAAGACATATGTGTTCAGTATGAAGCAGTGTGGATTGAGACACAATACTCTTTCTCATTACATATTATTTGTTGGCAGCAAGTGGGGTTTACAAACCCAGTTTCCACATATATTTGGTGCCAGCTGTGTGTCTTTATAGCCCAAACTACTAATGTGTTTGCAACTTATTCTAAATATTTTCCTTAAATGTTCAACATATTTGTCATTGTAAACCTAAATCAGTAACTGAAAGCAGTGACAAAGGCTCACCGTGCTCTATAAACAATACAGTATACCTATAGATTACAGCTAGATTTACATATCCTCCACTTACATACTGTGTGAGATGATTACCTGGCAACACAAAAGCTCTTGAGTCATCAGCGAAACAACACACTTATGGGTTTTATCTCATTAATAACACCTATTTGTTAACCAGATGGGCCTAGCAGACATTTTCAGGGGTGACTTGTGAGCATTGTCTGGTTAAGTGACTTGTTTAAAGGTCACACAGTAGGCAAATGAGGCGGGAATCAAACCTGTACCACAAATTTATAAACTTGATTAATCCCAGCTGGAAATTAATTCCGTCGAACAACTATAAAATTATCTTGGACAATGTTAGCACCACATTGTTACAAAAATAGTGTTGCACATGCCATGTTTAAAACGTTGGGCCAGAATATTAAAACATGTTGATGTTATGTTTTTATGTTGAAGTAGAAATTCCCATTGAAATGGTCTGTAGAGCTTACCTTAGTTTGGGGTCAGGTTCCAAAGTTAAATATGTGCTCACTGTAAACAACAACAGAGTCTTTATCTGTCAACCTGTGGCAAATCATCAGTCTTTCATGGGAGAAGAGGGCATGTGGACTCTTTTCTGTACTATTGGTTAAAAATAATTTTCCATTTTGCAGTTTGTTTGGCAGACTGATAACCCAATGTCATAAACAAAGTAGACAGCAGGGTATTGGGAATGTGTGTGAAGGATGAAACTGAATTTGGTTGAAGTTTTTCAGTTTGTCACTGGGGTGTTGGAAATCAGCATTATCTGAGAAATTAAGGGCATTCCCTGCCGAGGAAACAAGAGTAGGGTGAACATCTTGCATGTGGCTGGAAGTATGGTTCTCTATTTATGTACTGTTTTTTTGGAAGCAGTAGCCTAGTATATTTCTTTGAGGGCATTATGTGGATTTTAGTTTTTCCCTTTTTACCTTTTGTTTGCATCACTGATATCACTCTGCTAGTCTGGCTAATGTATATATATTTTAGCAGATGGCTTTGCCCTAATTATTTGTAACATCCAAGTAAACAGTGATTGCTCAGGCATACTTGTATTTTTTTAAGATAAGGATTTATTTTGTTGCAGCCATTCTTTATCAGACAGTTTGCAAGTACACCGATTACTGTTCATATTAGTACAGGTTTTCAGCCATTTCAACTTTCTGAAAGATACTATCTAAGCTGCCATAGGTTATGTCCTTTAAAAATAGTCTTTTAGTATTCTCTGTACTGGGAATTGTATACTTCTCTGCTGCCTATCTTATCACGAGTTGTTTAGTAACAAGCATGTTACAAGTTATAACCCTGAGGTCTTGGCATCTACTAACAGTTAGCTGTTTGTTTAAAACAGTAAAAAGACTTACCAAGTAATGAAATGTATTCTGGTTCACTGTGTATTGTGTAATTTAAAACCTGTAGATATCTTCATGTGACATTAAGTACTTTGCATTTATTATTACTTTCAGCTAATTGTTAATATATTTACGTTATTGTATTAGCAAGTTATCCCATTTGCACCCCATGCTGATAAATGTACCCCGTACTCTGCATAAACAGAAGTCAGAATATGCCTGCAGTACATTTTAAAGCAGAAATGTTCTAGACTGCATCATAAATTAGACTTGCCTCTTATAGGTTGAATTTTTTATTTGTGATAATTGTTTTTTTCCATAACTGATGTTTCCACTGTTCTGAAGACCTAGAGGTTATTAATCTCTTACAAAAATAAAAGTGATAGTTTACAAAGGATTATCGATATCCTTTGCGTATGAATATCATAGTACCAGACAATTGCATTTTGCATTTAATTGTATATTTTTGTAAGTAGGTAGCTTATGTATTGATGCTTTTTCCATTTTCACCATCACACGTACATCAGGAATTTCCTTGTGTTGTTCCCTGATAATTAAGTTTGATTTGAATACTGTAATTCCAAAAACTGAAATGTTTTCCTAGTGCCCTGTTGTTAGTAGCATATCAAAGTACTTAATTAACATAAATATTTATAAATATTTGGTAGGTAAGTCATTGATCACTGGGACAGTTTTTCTGAAATACTGTAGTGTTTGAATGCGGTAAGGTAAAAACATACAGATGGAATTAAGTATTTGTACCCATTTTGAGGGGAAAGAGAAGGAAGAGACCCCAAGTCAGTAACTTTGAGAAAAGAGACACCACTACAAAAAGCAGGGGCCAAAAGCACACTCTGAAGAGCAACATAACAATATATAATTAATGTAAAGCAAATAATTAAATCATTTTAAAATCAACTAAGTGATCAAAAATGTATAGTGTTTTATAAAATAATAATTAAAAATGCAGCGCTCTCTCCAGATAATGTAATGAATATGTCTGTACAGAAGTTACCCACTGGGGATGATTAAGCTGTTTGTTAATGTGGCATACAGTTAATTTTAATGCTTGTATGTTTATCTGATGATAATAACTAGGCCCCTGAAGATATTAACAGTAGAATGGTTGTCATGTGACAGTATTTTGGATAACCTGTAGCCAACATTTAATACTTACTGCAAGCAGCACAAGTTACGGTTTCTACACTAGAATTGCAAGACAGAATTAGTGACTATATTAGTAGATTAGTACTTTGTATGCTAAGACAGGCAGATCATAAGGCTGTATAAATAACATGCTTTGAATTTAGAAGGTGAATTTTATTCTCATACTTCAGAGAACATTTTGTTGTATTCCTGGTAAAAGTATGTTGGGTCATGTTACTTGAGGGGTGTACAAGTAGCAAACTGCTGCTGTCCTTGCTTCTTAGCATATGAAACAGAGTGTAACTGTGTTGCTTCTAAAGTAACAATTGTAATGACAATAACAGTAGTAGTACTGTTAAGTCCTAAAGGGGTTTGTACTGGTGAACAAAGGCCTCAAGCACAATCCATTATTGATTCAGTTGCAGTTTTTTTTGACCTGCACATGTGCACAACTAACTATCCCCTTATAAGCTTGTATTGAATCTGTAATGCATTCTCTGTAACAGCATCCTGAAAAATGCCTACGATGACAGGTAACTTCATAACCCATTTTAATTAACCATAAAACTAGCCTCATATGTATATGTATGTATAGGAATATCTTTGGGTATAGGCATAATAATTTGCATGACATTTTTTCTCCACTTATCTGCTTTGAGACAGCATTTGGCACACATACGTTTTTTGTAACTAGATTTTTACCCAGCCTCAGCCTTATTACCTTTAACTTTTCTTTTCTACTATTAGCCCAGTTCTCCACAACTTTAGGCATATCATTTCCTCCTCTGTCTACCACTGAGTGCACGAGAAGACCACGATCAAATTGTTAGGGATACTTTCTGTTATATTTTGTGATCCTGATTTTTGCCAACCAACCCTGGATGCAGTGATGTTAGACAGCCTATCACAACACATACATTACTATATGTCCTTAGAAATAGGATACACTTTACTATGCTGTCCTTGCTTGTTAACAGCAGGGCTGCAGGATTGTTAAGATAACACAGGAATTTTTCACTGCTATTTCACGCTAACCACCTCAGCAAATCACCCCAGCTGGCTGCTGTAGGACCTGAATCTATAATTGAAACCAGGACACAGGCTTCACATTTTTTACATCAGAGAAACTGGCCTAGCACATATAGAACTGTATGCATACTCCTCCAAATGCATCTGCTTAGCATCCAATATGAGCTTGCTTCTTAAGATACAAATATCCTATTCCTATCCTTTAGAAAGAAAAAGTACTAGAGGTAGGCCTAACGTACACCAGACATCAGAACATCATGGGAGGGCATGAAAGTCAAAAAGTAAAACACCTGAGGTACATTAGCTTTCCATTTAATGTGCACATTACAAAGCAGATAATGAATTTTAACACTTTGAAATAATCTACACCAATATGTATGTGTGGCTTTCTGTTAAATCACTGTGCAGATGTAAGACAGTCAAGTGTCAGCACATCATTTGCAAATCAAAGAAACCACTGCTATACAGTTACTAACTCTAGTTTTTATCTCTAAGTGCAAGTACCAAAGCAGTAATCACCAACTGAAATGAAATTAAATTATTCTGCAAAAGTAATACAAGTACCAGAAGCTACTTGCACCAGTGCGGCTGTATTTCAGTGACATTCTGTACACCTGACTCTTTAGACAGGTGCATCCTCCATATAACAGGGCCTGACATAAGACAGCAGATAGCATTACTGCTGGGAGCAGTTTGGAAAAAAAAACCTGGGACAGTAAACAGCTCAGAAAATGAGAAGCAGCCTCATAAGTACTGCAGACAGTAAGGAAACAGGAGGAGGCTGTTGTATAAGTGTAAAGCTAGGGTTAAACTGAAATGAGCTGTGCACTTTACATATGACTGCTCTGTATGCAGGAAATGTTTCTTTTTTATGTGATAAACAGTTGCAGGTTTTATGGAGCTCCATATATAACCACAGGGAATCTGGGCCCCTTTCCCCCAGCTATTAGTTTCTTGCCTGTGTGGATTAGTCATTCTATGTGTGTTTCACAGCCAAACATGGCGTATAACCTTTCTACCTTCTGCGGCTTACTGAGCTTGCTCCTTGCTGCATGTGGTGCTCCTAGACATGCATGAATTGCTATCTCAGCAAACTGAAGACCTCCCAGGGAAGTTGACAGAGTAAGAAGTTCATAAGTTCATAGGTGTGCACTAGGCTAATGACCACTAGGGCTCTTATAAGCATAGCCAAGCAACCTAAGTGTGACCCACAAATTTGATTTACTGACTGCCTCTGTCCATCAGAGACATAGGCACCAGACCAGGGGTTAATTTCTGATAATCTATCAGTTGATCCAGATTACACTTACAGAGGGTTAGGGAGGAGCTCTGCTTCACCTGTTCCAGGGAATGGGAATTCTCTGAGAAACATATATATCTCTCCACCATGCCCTATATTTATGTTGCAAGCAAAATGTAGGTATTTTGATCCAGTAGTTCTGATGCTGTTTGTTTTGCAGATGTGCAAAAGGTTCACCAAAACAGGTTCCAGGGATGCCTTATCACCTCTCAGTAGTCTGTATGATGCAAATTAAAGAGGCAGGGCTGTGAAGTAATCAGCATAGGACATTTTGTTTACTCCCTGCATTCTTTTTGTAAGTAACCTTTGGGGATATTCTAGTTGCTTATTGTGTCTGGATTACCAAAATGAGCATGTTACTCTATGATGGGTCTGATGAGGGCCGAGTACAATGGTATGATGACATCTCTGGACCTAGATGAAATGTCCTTACTTATAAGTTGAACAACATAGAAGGATTTTCTTACTACCTTAGACACACGTTGCTTGAAGTCTATGTTACTCTATAGAAGAGTTCCAAGATTGCTGACTAGTGATTTAGCTTTTAGGGGTGTTTTATTTGATGTAGTGACCAGAGTGGCTGACTTCACAAAGGTACTATAATGCATTTCTTGGTATTGAGTTTAAAGCCATGGCTTTGGCACCAAGCGTTTGTGTTTTACCTTCCTGAAGGATGTTCTCATCTTGGGGGGATTCAGTGACTTGTCCCAGTTTGCAGTCATCTGGAAACTTGGTCAGCTAGAGGCCTTCAACATTATCTTTGAACTCTGAAAAAAGATGCCAAAGAGGAGTGGGCCCAGCACAGAGCACTGAGGGAGTCCACTGATGACCAGCCACTTTTTGGAGATGACCTCACCAATTCTAAACTCTTGGGTCCTATCCATGAGCCAGGTAGCTATCCAGTGTGTTATAATGGGGTTTATGCCTAGTTCCATAAGTTCATTGACAATACCTGAATGAGGTATTATATCAAATGCTTTAACCAAATCACGGTAGGCATAATCCACAGCTTTCCTCTCATCCATTGCCTTAGTGACCTTTTCAAAGAAGTCCACCAAGTTCAGTAAGAATGATCTTTTGTTATCAGACAGAAACTGGGATTGATCCAGTGTTTGGAGGTTTCTTCTGTTCTTGTTGATAATTTCCATGGATTTGCAAATAAGATTTGTCAGGACTAATGGGTCTGTAGTTTCCAGGGTCTGTTGAACGTTTTCTCTTATGAAGGGGGATGACCTTCACAGACTTCTATTCTTATGGCGCAAAGCCTATTTTAAGACTGTAGTTAAATACTGACACTGTGGGTCATGTTAAGTAGTACTGTAGACTATTCAAGAAGCATCCTCGGATGTTACTGGGGCCTGTTAAGGCTGTGTTGTTTGCTTTAGTGAGTGCAGCCAATACATGCTGCCAAGTTATCGTTGGTGGGGTTATGTTTGATGGTATTTCTTGGGGGGTTTTGGGGGTGATGGGGGTAAAGTTGGAACTGAATTTGTCTGCTAACCAGTTTGTTGTATTGCCAGGCTCAGTGAATGTGGCACCATTAACCACCAGTTCAGTGCATTGCTGTGTGCTACCCTTGAGGTTTCTGACATAGCAGAAGAAGGTCTTACGGTTATCTTTTACCTGGAAGACTATCTTAACTTTAAATTAGCTTTATTTGACCTAATTAGCCCTCTTAGTTGACTATTTCATTGGATGAGAGAGTTTTTATCTTTATGGGAAATACCCTTCCTGATCTTTGCCATATTTGTTTTTCTTTTGTTGCATAGCCTGTTTAATTTGGGATGCCACCAGGGTTGTTTGTTTCTGGAGATAGTCCTGGGCTTGCTTATAAGTACAGCAGCCACTTTGCAGCCATTGACATGTGTGTATAGAGTTACTGTGTAGGATGCTTTGTTCTTACGGTTTGGAGGGGCACTGAATTTTGAGAAACCATCACTTAATGAATGGTAATTTTGTAATAGTTCTTAACTATTACTGGTTTTCTGGGGTTACAGTGTTGAGTTTGATTTATGGTTAGACCTTACCAGGGAAGATGAGACATTTTGGGGAGGTGCAGCATTTTTCCATATTTGTGAGTATATTTTTATGTTGAAGCCTCTAGTGGGCATTTTCTCCAATTTGCTGAAAACCAAATACTTAGATTTATCCATTGAGGCAATATTATAACTTTAATAACTTTAAATAATTTTATTTTTTTAAAATGAGAAGCTTTTTTCTTTTTTTTTTTCTTTTTACATTGTGAATTGTACAATGCTCGCTAAACGCACAGCTATGTTCCAGTTTGTTTAGAGTTTGAACCAATGTAGCTAATGCACTCATTTTAATTTGTATTGCAGTTTCATGGTAAATGTTTTTGCATAGAGTTTCTAAGGATTACATACATCACAATAGAAGCATGTACCAATGTTATACTGTTTTTGAACCAGGGTATAAGTGGCAATGACTAATTGATTGCATAAGTCAGGAACACTCTCCTCTACCAGAAAAGAACATACACCAAATAGAGTGAAGGTCATTTCCCTTTCCAAGCATAATCAAAAACATTTGTTTTCTGTCTGAAACTGTAAATTGGAAAGCACGGTGCCTTCGGACAGCAGCAGGGAACTTTAATTTGTTTCTCCCTCTATAGCTATATTACAGCACAGCCCATTTTAGGTCAATTTGCTTAACCCTAGCCACTCTCAAGGTATACGAGAAGGGCATAATTAGCTGCTAAAACTCTAAATTCTACCCCTTAAGTCTATACAGTAATCTAGTCAAGCGTTACTAGTCAGAACAGTGCATATGGACTAGCCTTGCCATTTCTCTGTGGCTGACTAATTTTGGTATCATACGTGCCTTGCATTTGGTTCTACCTGCTCTGTTCGCCCTCGCTACACTCGGGCTCACTTCTCTTTGCTACCCTACCCCCATTCCCACCCACCCCCACTTCACCCAGCTTTATCTTGCGCTACCACACCCAGAATTACGTGCTACCCAATCACACACCAGTACCTAATTACTTATCACCAGTTAATAAATGAACTCTCATAATACAACCTAAAATCTACTCAACTACACATACTCAATTCATCATTCCCCCAAATAACAACAAAGAAGTAAATGGCAACCTTTTCCAAAAATTAATAACTCCTGCAACACTTAAAACACATCAACAAGACACCCAAATCTAACTCTATACCTTAAATCAAACCCCAAAAAACAACAACCTCAAAATTCATCTAATCCATATATATATCTCAAGCTAGGCCCTGGTACAACTTATGTTTAGAAGCCCTTAAAACTCCATTTTATTAACACACACATGTATCATAGAGCAGTTTGTACCAAAAACATAATGCTAGCCCTATGCTCAACACTCTTCACTTTTATTACTATAACAGCTCATTTAACTTCATACCACAACTATCCAGTCACCCCAATCTCAACTTGTACCAATCCCCTCAAACCTTCTGAACAAGCAACACTTACAACTATCTTAACAGTACCATCCATCTACAACTTCAAATATATTGAACAAGCCTCTTATTCTGTCCTCTCACTACAACCATCTTCACACATCTTCCTAAAGAACAACATGTGTATAACTAACTTCTTAAAGCAAATAGCACACATAGCATTCCAACTAATTCTTAGTGAAGATATCCACCCTAATCCTGGCCACACAACTAATATAACTCACCCGACTACTCCACCCAACACCCAGACACAAAGTGTTCTAAACCTCCATAGAAAAGGTACTGACTTACTACTACTAAATGTCATTAAAAGTATCCTTAACAAAGTCCAAGAATTACATGCAACAATTTCTCTTTACTCTCCAGTCCAGGCATTGCCCTAATAACTGAAACATGGCTAAAACCTGAATTCAGCAAAATTGAAATGATACCATCAGGTTACAATATTCTTAGGCTAGACATAAAATGCAAAAGAGGTGGATGAATAGCCTTTATGTTCAAAAATGTTTCCCTAGAACTCATAGATTTAACCACCCTTGACTTCAATAATGCAGAAATAATGTTTACTAAACTTACAATCATCTCCAAAAAACACTAAAACATAATTGGTACCTACATCCCTTCCAGAAATAACCTCCCCCCTGTCAAACACATTCTACAGTGGGAAATTAAAAAACCTTCCACGAGAATCTATCATCATGGGTGACTTCAACCTAGACTGGTACACTTGTGACTCCCAGAATCCAACAGATTTCATAAACCTCAATGGCTTCACCCAACTGATTAATCCCCCCAACTAGAATTGACTAGAAGTCTAAATGAGAGTCCATCTTGGACTGGAAACTAACCAACAGACCCACCTATTCTCTTCAGACAGGATTCCTACCAGATACCCTTAGTGACTACCTCCCTACCTACCTTCTCAGACACTAAGTCCTTTAAAATGTCACAATTGCTACCAAATCTGAAATAAAAGAAACTTCAGGTCTCAATAATTCATCTCCACACTTAGACATTTTAATTGGGCACCGCTCAAAGACCTCCCTTTACAGGAAGCCATTAACTACTTTAACACTGTTTTCCTCAGCATCCTATACAAGCTAGCCCCTTCTTGGACAATAAGAATAAAGCCCAACTATGCCCCATGGCTAACCAAGAGGACAAGACATCTGTTAAAAACTTGAGACAATGCCTGTGAGGCTTGGCATACTAATAAAACACAGCATGTAAGCAAGCATACTCAGAGCTAAGGAACAAAGCCAGAAAGCAAATTAGACAAGATAGTATTCAAACCAAACACCTGAATAAACCACAACAATTCTGTTCAGCAGTAAAAAAAAAGCTAGCACTCCCTCTCCAACAACCACTAATACCAATGACAGCATATCAACCCAATTTATTAAGCATTTCATGGAATTTTTCTTAGCCCTAGCAAATAACAGCTCTTTTCCTCTATCACCTCCCACTGTAAAAAGTCAGGACAGCAACTTCTCCTTTAAACCAATCCCTACAGATATGATAAAAAATATCAAAGAAAAGCTCAGACCTACAACCCTCGCAGCTGAACAACTACCTGCAGAATATTTTATAATTTCAGCTCATGCAAACTCTTATCTCGTGTCCATCCTTATCAATCGGTCTATCTCTGAGCATACTGTACCTACCATCTAGAAAATATCACATATTATCCCATTACACAAAGGTGGAAACTCAGTAGAGCTGTCCAGCTATCATCCAATAGCAATACTGTCACCACTATCAAAGATTTTAGAGTGATGTATCCAGTCTCAACTACTAAATTATCCACTAACAACCTTTTATCTGATACCCAACATTGATTCCGACCTAAACATGGCACTACTACTGCTCTGATGTCCTTTAACAACACAGTCAACAAGCACAGAGGTAATGGTAATATGGTTTCCCCTATATTTCTGGATCTTTGCAAAGCTTTCAACACTCTCTCTCATAACAAATTTCTCCTTACTCTTTATGAACTCAAATTCAGCCATTCTGGATTGACTTGGTTCCAAGATTATCTTACTGGATGCCAACAGGCTGTAAAATGGCAGCAAAATCTCTCTCCTGTAAGGTCAGTCACTCTGGGAGTCCCTCAAGGCTCCATTCTTGGACCACTCCTCTTCATACTATTTACTAATAACCTTCACACATCTACCCTGCATGCATCCCTTGTCCAGTATGCTGATGATTCCAGTTTAATCTGCACTGCACCGACATTACAACAACTTCAGCATATTACACAGCAGTCTTTCACAGCAGTAGAATCCTGGTTCACCAATGCTCAGCTCATTCTTAACCCCAATACGACTAAGCATATGCTTTTTCACCCCACAAGATCCATGGACACTAACACTACCCCCTCCTTCAACATCTCATCCTCAAACAGTACAGCTGTCTCTCCAGTAACCCACACTAAACTTCTCAGTGTGATTATTGATAGTAATCTGAAATTCAGTATACACATTGCTCAGACAATAAAGAAAGACCATACAAAACTTGGTACCCTATACAGAAACAGTTTCTAACATAGAACATCAAAGCCTCCATAGGTAGAACTCAACTTGTTTCCACCCTACTCTACGCATCTCCAAAACTCACCAATTTAAGAAAATCAGACTTAAGAATTGCTAGGTTTGCTACAGAATAAAATTATAGATCACATCATTGTCTAACACTAAAACAACTCTCCTGGCTAGATTTGCCTAATGTCTTAGCATACCACCAACTGTCCATGGTCCATCAGATACTCAAACATCTGGAAAAAAACACCTGCCCTTCAAAACCTCTTACCACCCTATGTTACCAATTGTGAATTGCGCTGTACCAATAAATCAATACTGAACATATCCAAAGCTAATAATATAGCTGGGGAATCCCTCTACTCACATTATATTGCCAAAAGTTGGAATAACTTACCCTTAGAAATCAAATCTATCAGCTGCACCATAAGTTTCAAAAAAGTCCCAATTTACCAAATCATGGATATATCTCTGTTCAAACCCTGATTAAGAGTTGGATGGTTTCAATTATTAACCTACACTAAACAAACTTCTTACCACCCTAGGTAGTGTAATTACCTTTCTATCGTCACTAAAATATGAACCCTTCCTTTCTTATACTCCTTATGCTAACATATACGATTTTGAATTATTACTGTTAAATCTGAACTGTACAAAAGCTTTGCACTGTTGTAGACTCTTGTATATTAAGTATATTCACTATGTATTACACTGTGTTTTATGTTGTACCTATTTTTTGCATTAGAGTATGTTTTTCCCTTCACTGTATGTGAACTCTGCATTTAATACTGGAGCTTTTTTCCCCATGCCTCCCTTGAAAAAGGACAAATTGTCCAGTCAGACTTTCCTAGTAAACAAATGTAAAATAAATAAAATAAAGCCACCAGTACAGTGAACACCATTATACCACACTAAGCAAATGTAAATGGCTTCCTTTTGGAGCTAGAGGTTCTCTTCTCCCAAACAAACTTACTTTCAAACTTCTGTTCTCTTAAACACAGTTACTTTCAAACTGCTACACAAAGGATAGTATCCATCCCTGTTTAATAAATTGGTACCTACTCACTCCATAGCTCTGATACTATTCAGTTACAAAGACCCCACTGTAGAACAGAGCATGTGTATGTACCTTTAAGAAGCATTTCCAGATGTAAGCACATGCATATAAATAGTGAGCGTGTGCAGGCAGCAGTGCCATTTTGAGAGAACATTCAGAGTGTTAACATGTATGAGTGTGGTAGTCAGTCTGTTTATAAGTGTGATGCCCCTGCACTGGCCCAGTAATGAAGGAGCCTCAGTCCTCACCACTAGCACCAGTGAGGGACGTGCACATTGGGAGGATAAGTACACACACACACACACACACACACACAGTAAAGTACAATTTCCCTTAAGAGCACACAGAGATCACAGTCAGCCTGGGGGCTGGTTTCTCCCTCTTTTCTCCAGATCCCCAATAAGACTCCCCAATGGCACAGCTATAGAGTTTAGATCTCAGCCGAGCAGTGAAGCCAAAACCTCCAGCACTCTCTCTGTCCAACCAGTGCTTCGTGTCCCTGCCCAAGTAGCTGACACACACACTTTGAGATTTGATTTTTATATTCAAACACACACACACACACACACACACACACACACACACACACACACACACACACACACACACACACTTCTGGGAAAGGCTGGCACAGGTTTACTAGCTATGTCCCCTTCTGCCTGGAATAAAAGGTAGTTATCACTGCCACCATCCAGCTCTTTAACAGCTACTATAAGGCCCTTACAAAGGGTGACCAATTCTGCTGTGTAATGTTACTATTATCCAAATGGTAAGTGTGACCAAGACTTTTAAGGCTATTAGAGTAGCCCATACAGTGTCACTAAATACATATGCAAGTACCCTAAGAGCTTAAATATCTGTAAACAAACCAGCCACAACTAAAAGGTTTAAATATATTTAATAATAAGTAATAAAAGAACAAAACAATACTCCAAACCAATACAGTAACTAGAGTTCAGAATCACGGGAAATATTTTAAAACTGCATTGCAGGACAGTCTCAAATAAATACGAAAAATATCTAAACTAATCATACTATATTCCTATCTATCTCTAAGAGAAATCACTGTACCCTGGTTACTTAGTATTAACAAGTCAAATGCAGATGAGTGGATGTTCTTACCAGGTCCAAACCAAACACAAAATGCCCAGACTCACTCCCTGAGATATTGCTTAAATTAATAATCAACATTACTGCTGGGTTATCTCAGATTGCATCACTCTTTTTCACCTGCTTTCAGTTCCCAGGCTAAACAGATACTTAGAATGTAGCATCTCTGTGTTAGGGGAGGGTGGCCTAATGGTTAAGGTGTTTCATAGGTTCATAGGTTCATACTAGGCTATCTGCCCTAGGTCATTTATAAGTCTAGCCAGAGTGTGTTTGGCTTTCGCCACCCATTTTAAAATAATTTTGCTATGCCCTTTTTTGAGGTTAGTATACTGTGCCTCTGTCTAACAGTGACACAGAAGTGATACCCGGGGTAAACCTACGATCTCCCATCCACTCATCAAGATTCCTCTTGAAGAGAGTCAATGAGGGACTCTGCCTAACCTGGACTGGGATTTTATTCCAGAGTGAAGGGAGCCTCTGGGTTATGAATCTGTCCCTCCAGCATGTCCTATTTATTTCAGTGTTGAGGTTCAAGTCTCTCGAGCACGTAGCTCGATGGGATTTGGATTTTCTGAGGTGCAGCATGTCCATTAATTCCGGGTTGGACATGGCTTTATACATCAGGCACAGATCGCCTCTGAGCAGGCGGTATGCCACTGAGTAGAGCTGGAGTTTCTTTAACTGGGCAGCATATGGCATCTGTTTCAGCCCTTTGATCCTCTTGGTGAGGTACTTTTGGGGTCTTTCCAGTTGCTGCAGGTGTCTGGTAAGGTACATCCCAAAAGGGGCATTGTACTCAATTATGGGCCTGATGAGGGATGAGTAAAGAGGCACGATGACCTCCCCTGATCTAGATGTGAATCCCTTCATGATTAGGTGGGCTATATAAAATGTTTTTCTAACCACTTTGGCCACGTGGTTGTCAAATGAGAGATTGCTATCAACTTGGGTCCCTGGGTCCCTAATTACTTCTTCTGTACTTAATGGATTGCCACTTATGTGGTAATTTGTGGGCACTTTGTTTTTGCCAAAGGGGATGACTATACACTTTTTGGTGTTTAGGTTGAGGCCATGGCTCTGGCACCAGTTGGCTATTTCTATGAGGCCCTTTTGGAGGATGCTTGTGTCGGCTGGAGAGTCGATTATGGCGCCCAGTTTGCAGTCATCTGCAAACTTGGTCAGCCACAGTCCTTCCGTGTTGGCCTGTACCTCCAAGAAATATATACCGAACAAGAGAGGCCCCAGGACTGTGCCTTGTGGGACGCCACTTGTAACTGGTTTGGAGTCTGACATGGCTCCAGCAATTCTAACCATGTGGGTTCTGTCCTTGAGCCAGTTTACAACCCATCTAGTGACATAGAGGTTTATATTTAAGCTGGTGAGCTTATCTATAATGCCCGAGTGAGGTATTGTATCAAAGGCTTTTGCGAGGTCAAGGTAGGCTGTGTGCACCACCTTCCCCTCGTCAATGGCCTTTATGACTGTTTCAAAGAAATCGACCAGGTTTAAGAGGCAGGAACTGCCCTTAACAAAGCCGAACTGGGTAGGATCCAGTGTCTTTAGGTCCCCAATATCTTTATTTATGAGGTCCATGATGATCCTTTCCATAGCTTTGCAGACCAAGCTAGTCAGGCTTATGGGGCGATAGTTTCCAGGATCCATTGACGCACCATCTTTGTGGAGAGCGACCACTGTTGCTGTATGCTACTCTTTGGGTATGTATCCTGTAGTAAGGTTGAGATTGAACAGTAGTGTTATGTTTGGGTTTAGCTCTTCTTGGAGTTCATGTAGGACGCAGCCCGGGACACCGTCTGGTCCCATTGATGCTGTGTTTTTTGCTTTGGAGAGCTGAGATGTCAGGGGGGCAGCACTCTGCTGGGATAGATATTTGCCCTTTTGGTGGGGAGGGGGGGAGAAGTTTGCGCTGAACCTGTCAGCTAGGATGTTGGCAATGTCTGTGGGTTCGGTGTATTTTTTGTCATTTTGGACTAATTCTGAGCATATCTGGGAATTACCACCCAGGTTCCTAACATAACTAAAGAAAGCCTTGTGATTATCCTTAGTGTCCTGTGAATTTTTCTCTCGAAGCTGGCCTTAGACAATTTTATGAGTGCCCGTAGTTTTTTGCTAATACTGATCAGTGATGCCTTCCCTTTTTGGGATTTTGCTCTATCATTTAGTAGCTTCCTCCTTCTATTGTATAGTTTGTTTATGGCTGGGGTCCACCAGACAGGACGTCTGCCTTTGGAGGACTGGGTCTTGATTTTATTTGGGATCGCATGATCCATGCATTCCTGAAGGTGTTCATAGAATGCGTTTATAAAGGATTCTGCGGTCTGGGCCGTATTTTCCACAGGCCCGGGGGCTTTGAAGGATTCCACCTCGGTTTTGAGGAGTGCGAAATTTGCTTTAGAGAAGTTTTTCACTGTGGTTTTCTGGGCAGGGTGTGGGGTCGGGATGTGAATATCCAGTGAGATTAGTTTATGGTCTGATCTTACCAGTGAGGGATACACTTCTGGTCTGGAGCATAGAGTCCCCATGTTGGTGATGATCAGGTCCAGTATGTTTTCCCCTTTTGTGGGAGTGGTAACAAGTTGTTCCATAGCATTTGAGTTTATAATTTCTAGGAACTTTTGGGCTAGGGTGTTGGAGCTAGAGTAATGCTCCCAGTCTATGCTTGGGTAGTTGAAGTCGCCCAATATAATGGTGTTTGGAGAGACCTTCATATTTTCCAGTGTTCTCAGGATGGCCGAGTGGGGTTCCTGGGTTTGGGAGGGTGGTCTGTAGCAGGCTATAAACTGGAAGGCAGTTTTACCCATTGTTAGTTGCACATGGATAGTCTCTGATGCTTCGTGCTTTGCCACCAACCTGGAGGTGTGGGTATCTTTGATGAATATCGATACTCCCCCTCCTTTTGTGGTTCGGTCCAAGTTTTGGGGCCAAAAAGCATGGTATGAGGTATAACCTGGTAGTGCTAGGGTGCTCTCGGGAGCCCTGAGCCAGGTTTCTGTTACTGCACAGATATTGATGTTCTCCATGCTAAGGAGAGTTTTGATTGTGTGCATCTTGAGGTTTAGACTTCTGGCATTGAGTAGCATTACTCTTAGTTTCTTATCCCTTGTGATACCTATGGAGGTGGGTTTGTCTTTTGAGCCTTGCCTAAAAAAGGCACTATGGGGGTAGCAAGAGCCTTTGCCAATATCCGAAAGCCCAGGGGTGACAGGTGCAAGCTGTCCCTACCGAAGCATCGTGGCTTGTCGAACATGTCATCCCAAGCTGACAGGCATTGGATCCCCTTTGAATGACACCAGTACTTAAGCCAATTGTTGAAATTCATCATCTTGTCTTCATATTGTGGCATCATTCTTGGTGAGGGTAAGATGCTACTCAAGGTCAGGGTCATACCGGCCTGGGCTACATGCTCAGAGAGCTCCTCTATGTCTCTTTTCATGTAGTCCAGGGAGGTACGTCTCAGGTCATTCACACCAGCATGGACAATGACTGAGTCATATTTGTACTTGCCTTGGAGTGACCTGAGTGCTTGTGATATGTGGCGGATCCTAGCGCCCGACAGGCTGCTCACCGTGACCCTCTCCTTGTTCAGCCTGGTGAGCGGGATGTCAGTGTGCCTGACGATAGAGTCATCTATTACAAGTGTATCAGGTGTGTTTAGTCTTAAGGGTTGTGACTGTTCGGCACACTGGCTTTGTGAAATATGTGTTGCACGTGTTTTGTTTTGGGGTAGCAGTTGCTTGAGTGTCTGCTTTGGAGGTCTCTGCTGCTTAGGCAGATCTTATTTAGAGCCTCCGAGTATGATGTTCTTCGTCTCACATTGCTGCAGTCATAACCTGTGGGTAGTCCGCTGTCCTCGGTCGGCCCGAATACCAAAGTGTTAGGCTGGCGTCGGTCATAGTCGCCCAGATCTGACGTCAGTACGCAGTGGTACTAAAGCGCATGACCGACGCCATATCCCCAGTCTTTCTTGCCGCATGGTCCGAAGCAGAAGCAGCGTTTGCAAGTGCCGTTCGGCGTCCTGAAATTTTCGTATTCTGAGTTTCAGACCGAAGACCAAGTTGGGCTAAGTACCCGTTGGGAATATTTTTGTCTTTTCTTGCCTCAGTTAAATCCGGATGTCAGAAAAAGTTAATAATTGTATTTCTTGTGGGAAACAGATACCTCATAGGGACTACCACTCTCTCTGTATTCCTTGCTTGGGGCCTGAGCACGATGTAGTCGGGTGTCGCTTTTGCGCTAGATTTAATAAGCGCACCATTAAATGCAGGTTAGATTGTGCTAGACTTGTTTTTGGTAAGCGGTGCAACTACAACATGCCGTCGGATCCTCCGATGCCCGCTACCGCTAAGAAGCGAAAAGATAAATCGTTAAAGTCTAAGCAGGATGAGTCGTCCGTTGTGGACGCCGGTTCTTTGGAAACTACGGTGGAATCAGTGGATCAAGCCGAGGTTTCAGCTGAGTCTCAGGGGGAGCCTTTAATATTACAGGAATTGGCCTCTCAGGCCGAGGGGGCCTCTCATGTTTCTGTAGTTCCTTCTTTACATAAGGTTGTTAGGCCTTCTACTTCTGTCACTAAAGCGCCTTCTGAAGCTAGGCCTGGTCTTTCTGGCACAGGCGTCAGCCGTAGTTCTGCAGGTTCTGTTCCTAAAAAACATATGCTAAAAATGGCAGAGGATTTGATTACTTTAATCAGAGGTTCTATGCCCCCTCCAGATAAGAGACCTAGGGTGAAGACAGAGGTGTAGGGTTTGGAGCATTCCTCAGATTACTCTGAGTCTTCAGCTGAGGACATTCAGGATTTTTCTCCCTATTCTGATTCGGATGCAGAGGACTCCTGTCCTTCTGCTTCTCCTCCAGAGGATTTTTCTTTTTCTGAAACCCTGCATTCCATGAGGGAGCATTTTAAGTGGGAAGGTCAGGATTTCTCCGATTCTCGTAAGAGGCTTAGGGAATTTTGTTTTACCACAGCATAGGCCCTTGGCCATTCCCCCTGTTTTGGATGTTGTTCAGGATGTTTTTTCTGAGGCTTCCCTTAATCCTGATTCTTTACCCCCGGCCCCTGTCAAGCCAGACAGATACTACAGAGTTCCAGAGGCTCATAAATATTTATATAAGAGTCATAGAGCTGACCCAGAAACTATTAGCCAGGGACCTAAGGGTGTCAGGGCTTCTGTAGTAAAGAATCCAGTTCCTCTGGATAAAGATTCTAGAGCTTTGGATAGGTGGGGTAAAAAAGTGTATACCTCCTCCACACTAGCTATGAGGGCTTTGAATTGCCAGTTTCATATGCTGAAGTACCAGAATTTTCTGTTAAGTCAGTTGAAATCTAAGGTAGATGCTTTAGCTGAGGGTATAGAGTGTAAGGAATTGCAGGATTTAGTTCATGCCTCTGATCAGGTAGGTAAGCATTCCTTGCAGTGTGGCTTTGATGCTCTTCAGGCTTCTTCCAGGGTGGCGGCCACTGGTTCAGTTATTCGTAGGCACGCCTGGCTTAAGGATCAGAATTTGTCAGAGCATGTTAAAGCTCGAATTTTGGATGCTCCCCTCCAATCTGAAGTTCTTTTTGGTTCTCCTGTGGAGTCAGTTTTGAAGAAAATGGAAGACAAAGCTAAGTCCATGCAGACAGTTAAGGAATTTTTACAAGTGCAGCCCCCTAAGTTTAGCAGAAATTGGCCTGCAAAAGGATGGGCATATCCTTCTTCCGATTACCAGTCTAAGGGCAGATCTAGATGTGGTAGGGGCAGAGCTCATGCTCAGGGTTCTTTCAGACCTAGGACGTGGAGTTCTCCTGCACAATCTTCTGGTGAGGGCAGGAGTCAGCCTTTTCGTAAACAGACCCAATGACCTGTATCTCCAGCTGCCAGATTCCTCCTGTCTGGCAGCTCCTCTAGGAGGAAAGTTGGCACTCTTCAAGCAAAATTGGCTTTTGGTCACCCAGGACAAATGGGTGTTGGACATTATAGATCGAGGCTACAAGTTTTATTTTCACACCTTGCCTCCTTTCAAAGGCATGCCGGACGTACCTCCTCAGCAAAAGCTGGAGGCTCACAAACAGATTTCTTTACTTTTAAAAATGGGGGCTATTCAGGTGGTACCTCCGTCAGAAGTAGTCCTAGGATTTTATTCTCGCCTGTTCCTTGTGCCAAAGAAGGGGAACACTTGGAGGCCAATTCTGGATTTGTCTATTCTCAACACATACCTAGACATCCCAAAATTCAAGATGCTAACTTTACAGCAACTTCTGCCTCTGCTAGGCAAAGATCACTGGATGGTAACTCTGGATCTCAAAGAGGCTTATCTTCACATTCCTATCAGGCCCAGCTGCAGGAGGTTCCTGCGTTTTGGCTGGTACTTTTCATTATCAGTTCTCTGCATTGCCCTTTGGCTTATCTACTGCCCAGGGTGTTCACAAAGGTCCTGGCTCCTGTGATAGCCTTCTTAAGACTAAGAGGAATACAAATTTATCCTTATTTGGACGATTGCCTGATTCTTGCTCAAGACAAAGTCACGTTACTTCAGCATCTACAGTATGTAATGGCAGTGTTAAGGTGCCTAGGGTATTCTGTGAACGAAACAAAGTCCAGTCTAGTACCCTCTCAGGACATGTGCTTTCTGGGTGTGAGACTGAATACAGCCTCTCAGATGGCTTTTCTGACCCCGGACAAACAAAGAAATCTTCCCCTATACTTTCAGAGATTATCCCTACTGTCCAGGCTGACTGCAAGGACAGTCCTTCAAGCCTTGGGGTTCATGGCATCTTGTATTCTGGTACTTCCCAATGCCAAACTACATATGAGGAAGCTACAATGGTATCTCAAAAGTGTATGGACTCAACACTGCCACGATTTGGACACTGTCATTCAGATAATACCTTGCATCCAAAGGGAATTTTTGTGGTGGGCTCAGGAATGTCACCTAAACAAGGGACTCTCTGTGACCCGACCAGAGGCGAGTCAGATCCTGACGACAGATGCCTCGGACATGGCTTGGGGAGCACATTTCAATGGGAGATGGGTTCAAGACACGTGGCCTCCCAGACTACAGCATTTGCATATCAACATGAAGGAGATGTTAGCAGTCCAATTTGCTCTGATGGCTTTCAAGGATCTACTTCAACCGGGACAGGTGTTGATTCAAACAGACAACACAACAGTCATGTGGTACATCAACAAGCAGGGGGGAACCCATTCGTACCCTCTTTGCAGACAAGCTATGGTTTTGTGGGAGACTGCTCTGAGTTTGCACCTCACTCTTCAAGCAAGGTTTCTGCCAGGGGCACAGAACTCCTTAGCAGATGTTTTGAGCAGGCAACTAGTGGATCCCCACGAGTGGAAATTGGATCCCCATGTATTTCAACAGTTGACAGTGGCTTGGGGAACTCCAGACATAGATCTGTTCGCATCCCCACATAATTTCCAACTGCCAAAATTTTGCACAAAGATGTTTCACCCAGAAGCTTGGAAAGTGGATGCTCTATCTTTCAGTTGGAACAACCTTCACGTCTATGCCTTTCCTCCTCTGCCTCTCCTTCCCAAGGTGCTCTTGAAGGTCAGACAGGACAAGCCTTGCATGATCCTCATAGCTCCAGATTGGCCACGTCAGCACTGGTACCCTTTGCTGAGGAGTTTAGTTCGGGAGCCTCCTTGGCCTTTGCCACCAATTCCACACCTTTTGTCTCAGGCAAGCAATCATTTCCTCAATGTCAGGATACAGTCCCTGCATCTGACAGCCTGGCATATTCTGTTTTAGACCCTGGGGGGTCGCTGCTCCCTCAGCAAGTTTTAAATGTCATTTTGGAAGCCAGGCGGCCTAGTACAAGAAAAGTTTATGCTGATAAATGGAGGATATTTTTTCTTTGGAGCACAGCAAAGAGCTTTGATGTTTCACTGCCTAATTTGAGTGTTACACTACAGTACCTTACAGAATAATTAGACAAGGGTTTGTCTTTCTCCTCCGTGAAAGTTCATGCTGCAGCCATTTCTGCTCACTATGACTGTGACCCACCATTATTTTCTCACCCTTTGTTTAAGCAATTTCTTAGAGGGGCAAAGAATATAAGACCCCATAGAGCTCCTACTCCTTCCTGGGATCTCAATTTTGTGTTGGAAAAGCTGACTTTACCTCCTTTTGAACCTGCAGCTACATCTGAGTTAAAGTTTTTGTCTTGGAAGACTGCTTTTTTGTTGGCCATTACGTCTGCTAGGAGGGTATCTGAATTACAGGCTCTAATGGCAGTTGAACCCTTCCTAATATTTCATAAGGATAGGGTATCCTTACGTACTAACCCTACTTTTATGCCTAAAGTTGTTTCTGATGTGGCCTTGAACCAATCTATTCATTTGCCTACTTTTTATGCTGATCCCAAAAATAAAGGGGAAAAAATTTTGCACACTTTGGATATTCACAGGCAGTTACGTTATTATTTGAGCAGAACTAAAGGGTTCAGGCAGTCTCAACAGTTATTCATTTCTTTTGCCTTGGATTCACAAGGAAAACCTGTTTCAAAGCAAACTATTTCTAAGTGGATTAGCCATTGTATTGCTTTTTGTTATTCTCATCATGGAAAGGAGGTTCCGGCTGGGATTAGACCTCATTCCACTAGGGCTACTGCCACTTCTACTGCTTTTAAGGGGAGTAGCTACTAAGGATATTTTGGAGGCAGTTACTTGGAGTTCAGTGCACACTTTTACTAAACATTACCATCTCCCTCTTTATTCCAAATCTAGGGCTGGGTTTGCCACTGCAGTTTTACAGGGCATGTTAGCAGCTCCTAGTGCTTTTTGATTTGGCCAACCTCCTTTACCTTTGCTTTGGGATTCTACCCACAGGTTATGACTGCAGCAATGTGAGACGAAGAACATAGTACAGTTTTGTACCTACCATAAATGTAGATGTTCGAGGATCCACATTGCTGCAGTCCAATTTACCCTCTCTCCTTCCCCTCTGTAGGTTAGGGTTGCTGTGTTGCTTTTGGGGTGATTATTTTTTTCTGTAATTGGTAGTTGGGTATTTTCTATGTTTGGCTATGGCCTTTCCTTTTTAGGCCTTCTGACATCTGGGGCAAGAAAGACTGAGGATATGGCGTCGGTCATGCGCTTTAGTACCACTGCGTACTGACGTCAGATCTGAGCGACTATGACCGACGCCAGCCTAACACTTTGGTATTTGGGCCGACCGAGGACAGCGGACTACCCACAGGTTATGACTGCAGCAATGTGGATCCTCGAACATCTACATTTATGGTAGGTACAAAACTGTACTTTTTTGTGTGATTATGTGTTTGGTTTGCTGTCGTGGTAAGTCTATGTGAGACTGGAATTGCAGTGAGTGTGGTTTCCTTCTCCTCCTGACTGGTTATGCCAGTACTGAGTTGAGAGAGCTTAGCCTCCAGTTTGGCTGTATGCTTGCATCTCTCACATGTGTTGGAATTTGTTGGGAGGAGGAGAGGGTTGTCTGTGTACATGAGGCAGTTGTAACATTGCCTCAAGATTCCCAGATTCACCAGCTGGACCGGAGAGGAGATTGACAACTGACCTTTGGACATGCTAGAATAATATTGGGAATTCCTTTATAATTGAAAACAAGGGCCAGTGGGGAGTGAGGGTGTAGTGCTTTTAATTTCTAGTGCTGACTTATATAATTGCTTTAGTGAGCAAGTGCCAGGTAACTTAAGTGCAATGTGTTACAGGTAACTTAAATGCAAAATGACAAACAGTAACTTTCTTTCAAGTGAAACAAGGAAATAAGTACAGTAAGCAATGCAGATATCACTAGTGATCCACAGAAGCACTGAGAAGCCGCATATTAGGTGGAATTAGCGTTCCAGGAAATAACAAGCAAACAAACAACAAGCATATAAACAAAGCTAGATTCAGCAGGCCTGGATCTAGTCTATGCTACAGCAAACAAGGTGTACCAATTTCAGTAAGATACAGTTCAAATATTCAGGCACTATAAACCTTTAACTAGAAATTCCCAGCTCAGAAGGGCAGAGTCCAGCCTCTTCTCCCACAAGAGTGCAGACCACGAACCTTCTTAATGTAAAATAACGGGCCTGAAGCCCAAGTGCTTAAACCAGAACTAATACACTTTAAGAATAACAGACACTGGGCTCTCAATCAGCAGTTCCCAACTTAGAAGGATGAAAGCTACCTGTCCTGCCACCACAGTGCATACCACAAACCTTCCTAATGTAAAGCAACTGGTCTGAAGCCCAAGTGCTTAATCCAAAAGACTTAGAATGATAGCTACACTTTAATCAAGTTACTACCAAGCAGTAATAAATACAATTGAATACTTTAGAGAATGCCTGGATTAGTGCTCAAGTTACACAAACAAAGCTAGATCCAGCAGGCACAAATCCAGTCTATACCACAGCAAACAAGGCGCACCAACTTCAGTAAGAAGCAGTTCAGATATGCATGCACTATAAGCCTTTAACCAGAAATTCCCAGCTCAGAATGGCAGAGTCCAGCCTCTCCTCCCACAAGAGTGCAGACCACGAACCCTCTTAATGTAAAATAACTGGCCTGAAAGCCCAAGTGCTTAAACCATAATTAATACACTTTTAGAATAACAGACACTGAGCCCTCAATCAGCAGTTCCCAACCTAGAAGGATGTAAGCTACCTGTTCTGCCACTACAGTGCAGACCACAAACCCTCTCAGTGCAAAACAACTGGTTCGAAGCCCAAGTGTTTAAACCAACAGGCTTAGAATGAGTTACACCAAGCAGTAATAAATACAATTGAGTACTTTTAAGATGATGCAAAAGTAAAATAAAGTAGGTAAAAACACAAGTGCAGTAAAAGCAGATGAATTTTTTTTTTCTGAACAAGTGCTGAGATCAAAGAAACAGATTTGAGTGCTGAAACTAGAAAACTGGCTAGTTATAAGAAAAAAAAAACTAAGCTAGAAGGCTTCCCTCCAACACAGAAGGGCTTGGGGGCTCAGAAGCCTACAAATAGTCTATACCACTTAACAGGAAAGGCAGGAAACAAGCTTCATTTTTTTTTCTGTTTCCCAGATGCTCTCTTTGTACACAGTAGGAGTTCCTGAAATCAGAATATGATCTCACTGCACTCAGTTGAGTGAGCAAATGAGATGGTCCCAGACGGAGTATCCAAACACAAATTTACAAGAGGGGCGGGCAGTTTCAAGGCCCACTAAGATTAACACCAAAACAAAAACAAGGAGGGTGGGTGGGACTAACTGAAGAGCAGAGTCAAAACTTCCAGTTCAGTTAATATTCCTGCAACACAGTTAAAATCAATTTAAATACTGTATTTTTTTAAAAAAAAAGTGCAGATAAAGGTACTTAAATTCTCTTATACGTCCAGTTGAATACAGCTAGTTCTTAGCCGGCCAAAGCTGAGGTTTTTAAGCAGAAAATATTTCTCACTGTACCACTTAAATAGGCAAGGACAGGAAATCAAAGAGTGTGGCTACCCCCACACCTGTAATTACTAGCAAATAACAAAATTCAGCAAACACTGATTAACTTCCAGTTCAGTTAATATTCCTGCAACAGTTAAGTTAACACTCTATGTTCCAACCTCTGCTATGAAAACATACATTTGCACAGGCATATAGCCTATATACATTTCTGTTCTTCTCCAGCAGGGTACACTGTGGCCACATTCCTGAAGCTCAACACATAACTGCACTAGTAGTTTAATATCCACATACTATATAGTTCTCTTACATCTGTAAGACAAGCCCATGGATCATATTAATATTCACAAATGACATTTCAGATAGCTGGGCTGGCAGAGTCACTTTTCTATATAACTCATATTAATATTTTCAAGTGACATAGAATTATATACATAATTCCAGCTAGCTGGGCTGGCAGCATTTTGATTTGCCACAATACGTTTATTTAAGTTTAAGTTACAAAGCCTCATTCCTGATGTGTTTGTGTGTAATAAAGCTGCTTGAACTGAACCGACAACTGCTTGTCTGTTTTTTCCTGACTAGACAAGTGACATGGTGTCAGAACTGGGATTAAGAGAGCAACTTCTTCAAGCCATGAGGTGCAATGTTGAAGGTGAAGGCAGATTAAGCTAGTTAACGGAGCTCAGACAAACAAAAAAAAAAAGGCCAGAAACGAAGTTAAGGTAACAAAAAAAAAAACTTGCACAGATGATTTATTTGGCAAAGAAAATAAAATGGAGCATTTGTAAGACATACAATGCATTATTAATCAAACGAGTAGCACAAAACGTATTATTAATCAAATGAAAGGCACAAACTGCATTATTAATGCAACAAAATGTTTGAAACTCCAATATTTTACTTTTCTTTTCTTTTTTTTTTTTTTACTGAATACATTTTTACTGATTTTCAGAAACATAAAAAAAAACTCCAGTATGTGAAAAAATTAACAGAAATATTCATATGGGGCTCAGAATTAACTTTGGTTTGCATAATGAGCATGTTTGAAGTAAAATGGGTACAAGAAAAGTATAATGAGCATGATAAGACATAAAAGGGCATAATGAGTACAATAAGATGGAAAATTAAGCTTAAAAAGCAAGGCGACTGCATGTTTTTTAGTAAAAGATCGTGTTTGGGCACAAACTACTATTTCTCATTGACCAAAGCCATTGAAAGCATGACTAGAGTTGTTCGAAGTATCTCAGGGTGTGTAAAGTGTTTGCAGAGTGTGTGCTTTATTACTGTACAGTTATTTTAAAGAGTTTACTGTGTGCAAAGTACAGTTATATTGCAAAGTGTGGTCAAAGCACAGCCATTTATTTTTTATTCTTAGAGTGCCACCATGTCAAAGTGTTTCTTACACTATACAGAGTTATTTCACAAGGTTCAGCCATTTTGAAGAGTTTCTGTGCAGTGTACAGTTTATTTGCAAAGTGCATTCATCTCAAAGTGTTTCTTACTGTGATCTTTTTCTGCTATGCACAGTTTATTCACAAAGTACAGTCCTTTAAAAGTGTTTCTTACACTGATAAGGAGTGGTTTCACAAAGTACAGTGATTTCAAAGTGTTCTTGTGCTACAGAGATTTATTTGGCAAAGTGCAGTTATTTCAAAGAGTTTGTTTTGCTAGTGGGCATAATTACAAGTACCGGAATACAGGTCTGGCATATATATTTATGTGTGTTTGTTCGTACATAATTTCAAGCACCTTCACTGCTGTGCATTGATATGGCAGAGGCATTTCACAGACCTACTCCACTTTTGTTTGATCATAATATAGCAGAAAATTGGAGAGTATTTGACCAGAAATACAATATTTTCATATAAGCAGCTTTTTCTGACAAAGATGCACATGCAAGGGCATTCGTTTTGCTTAACTTAGCTGGGTCAGAAACCACTGGAAGAGGACATTCATTTGTGTATGCACCAGCAATTTATGCAGGAGATGGGGGGAAAACTGCCATGTTATGGTAACTGCTGAATCAAGGGAGAACCCTGAGTGCTTGAAACGGAAATTTAGAGAAACGTGCAACCCCCAGACAAATGTTACATTAGAGAGGCACTTATTTTATATAAGAGACCAAAAGCCAGGTGAAATTTTTGCAGCTTATATCACTGACTTGAGAAATAAGGTGAAAACGTGCAGATTTGGTGACTTGAAAGATGAGTTAATAAAGGACAGGCTTGTGTGCGGTGTTAATAGTGCTGCCGTGAAAAAGATTTTGCTTTGTGACAGTGATTTAACAGTAAGCAAAGCCATAGAGAATTGTCAAAATCCATGAGCTCACAGAAAGGCACACATGTATGCTTGCAAGTGATAAAAGCATGGTTTCAATAGCCTCTAGACGGAGCAAACGTAGACAGCATGCAGCACATGGCAATCCAAAACAGGCTTACGCACATAGCAGCTGCAATCCCTGTGAGTTCCCCAGGGAGGTCCTGTAGCTTTCTAGCAAGTTCCAAGACTAGCTCAGTAAAAAGGGCATGCTCAGTGCAGTTTAAGGGTGCATCAGCAAAACCCAAGTCAAGTCTTATTGTTAACTGTCGTAATTGTGGTACCAATCAAGAGTTTAAAAGAGAGAAGTGCTTAGCATTTGGTCAGCAATGTCACAAGTGTAAAAGATGGAATCATTTTCAAAAGTTTTGTAAATCAAGCAAGCCTCATTCAGTTATTAAGAAATGTCACTCAAAAAAACAGGTTGATCATGTAGAGAGCTGCAACCCTACTACTGTTCTGATCAATGGTAAACCCACAGAGCTCAAAGTACACTCTGGTTCAAAGTGTAATGTAATGTCAGCAGAAACATTTGCTAAAATGAGGGCTGGTGAGTAACTTAATTTGGTCAATTGTGCGAAGCTTGTTGCTTATGGAGGTGAAGAAATTCAAACCGAAGGCTCAGTAGTGCTTTCATGCTATTCAGCTGGGAAATGTTGCAGCTTGCAGTTTTATGTAGTCAGAAGACCTGTGCAGTCATTATTAGGTCTCAGAGACAGCTTGAAAATGAAACTGCTGTATTTTACCAAATAAGTCCATCATGTAAGCACATGTCCCAGTTCTAACATCACTAATGCTATTTTCTCAGAGTTTGCTGATGTTTTCAACGACAAGCTAGACAAATGTCCAGTTGTGTACTCCATGAAAGTAGACAGACCCAGAGGTCAAGTCCAGTGGTCAGATCTGCAAGGAGAGTTCCAGTAGCTATGCAGGATAAAGCCAATGTCCAGTTAGACAAAATGGTACAGGAAGGTGTGATTTGTCCAGTCACAGAGCCAACTGAGTGGGTGTCTTCCATGGTTGCTGCTCATAAAAAAATTCAGATGAAATCAGAATATGCATTGACCCAAGAGACTTGAACAAGGTATTAAAAAGACCTCATCATCCTATGCATACAGTCAAGAAGATTGCCTCCCTCATGCCAAATGCTACTATTTTTTCTGTCTTAGATGAAAAGAGTTCATTTTGGAAAGTAATGCTTGATCGCAAATCTTCACTGCTGACTACGTTCAGTACCCCATTCGGTAGAAACATAGTCCTCGGGATGCCTTTTGGAATAAATTCTGCCAGTGAAGTCTTTCAGTGTGCAATGGAGCAAATTTTTTCAAGGTACCAATGTGCAATAATAGTTGATGTTTTACTGGTTGGAAGCAATGGTGAAACAGAGCATGACAGAAACCTCAAGAAAGTTCTGGACAGAGCATGTGAAGCAAATTTAAAGCTCAGTCATTTGAAATGTAAATTCAGACTACCAGAAGTTACTTATGTAGGTCATTTATTTACCAGTACAGGTCAATGACCAGACCCTTTTAAACAAGCAGCCATTCTTGAGATGCCAGTTGCAGACAATGTCCAAGCTCTACAAAATTTTCTTGGTATGGTTAACTATTTGGACAAATTTATCCTGACTTTAGTGCATTATCAGCACAATTAAGAGAGCTGACATGCAAAAATGTTGCATGGTCATGGTAAGAACAACACCAGAGAGCATTTTATAACCTCAAACAGCAAATTGCCAACCCTCCTACATTAAGGTACTATGATGTCCACAAACCAGTAGTTCTTTCCTGTGATGCTTCTAAGTTCGGTCTCTTCTTCAAGAGGGCAGACCTGTTGCCTATGCATCTAGAACTCTTACCCAAACTGAGATGCAGTATGCTCAAATTGAGAAGGAACTTGTGGCAATTGTGTTTGCATGTTCAAAGTTCCATGATTATATTTCCGGCCAAGCTATCCAGATAGAAACTGACCATCACCCTCTAGTCACTGTTTTAAAGAGGCCTATGCATTCACCTCCAGCAAGACTACAAAGAATGATGCTGAAATTGTAAATGTATAATTTCAAAATGTTCTATACAAAAGGAAAACTTCTTTATCTGGCTGATACCTTACCTAGATTGCCCAGAAATACGATGGAACAGCTTGATGCAGCGAATTTTTGACTTTGATGTCATGGAAGTGCGTAATTTTTCTACCATGAGACTTGATGAGCTGAAAGATAATACAAAGACTGATCCAATTTTGAAAAAGCTCAACCACTTCATCAGTGTAGTATGGCCTTCAAAGCAATCCTGTGTACCGCCAGAAGTGCAACCTTATTTTCCATACAGAGATGAGATGCAGATGGAAGATGGTATCATTTTCTAAGGTTCAGAAATTATTGTCCCTACTTTCTTACAACATGAATACATTCAGATTTTGCATCATGGCTACCCAGGTTCCGGACTAGTATTTTGGCCTTCTCTATTGAAAGACATTGATAAAGTGCTTTCTTCTTGTTCAGTGTGCAACAGTACTAAGCTGCATTTGCAAAGAGAGCCACTTCAGATATGCCAAATTCATGAACTACCTTGGTCAACAGCAGGCACTGACATATTTGAGTGGAACAATCAGCATTACTTAGTGTTGGTAGACTCTTATTCAAACT
>NC_056725.1:964082232-964102232 GCF_019279795.1 Protopterus annectens
GAATTTCTGAGTCCCTTATTTTCTTTTTCAGTGGTTTTAAATATAATGCAAATAACAAAGATGAAAAAGGACACCGCTGCTTGGTTCCTCTGATCAGATTTTTGCTTCCGATCCCTCACATGTCATCGTAATTAACTTTATTATTGTATCAAGGAATGGAAATGCTTACCCTGCTCATAAAACCTAAGCTTACTCTGTTGCGTGTTTTCTGTTCATCAAGACCCATCAAAAATGGCAGTATTTTCTTGCATTCTGCTTCCCTCTGGATCATCAGTGTTCTGTTAATGTTGCCAGATGTTTGCCTCTCCCTCCATAAAACCACATTGATCCATATCTGTTAATTTTGGCAATCCCTTTGCAATTCTTTTAGCCATTATAGACATAAACACTTTATAATCATTGTTTAAAATTGAAATTGGCCTATATGAAATTGGATTTCATGGGGCTTCACTGTCTTTAGGTATTACGCCCCACAGCTTTTTTCCAAGATGTTGGTGTGATGATATTGGCTAGTGCCAGCATAGCTGGCTGGAGTTTTGTAAAGAATGATGTCCTTTGAATATCAAACTGATTTGTACAAAATGCTTGTGTTAGAAATGTATTAGAACTGTATGGCATTAGAATACCAAACTGACTTGTACAAATGCTTATGCTACAAATGTATTAGAACTGGATGGCATTTGAATATCCAAATGTATTTCTAAAGTTGCTAGTTTTGAAAAATATATCAACAGTGGAGCCTGCTGGACAGAGAAGGAATATACATGTGAGACTGTATGTATATGTATTAGCAAAAGACCCTGGAAGAGCAAAGGTTATCCAGCTAGCTTACTTTAAGAAAAATGATGGGAATGTAAATGAGCTGTTAAGCCATTAAAATGGCATCCCACTGTGATGAATAGGACTGGAGATGGTAGGTCTGAAAGAAGCCGCTGTTTATTAGATTCAGTAAAAAAGAGGGGAAGTACTGTAATTATTTCATGGTTCCTGGGCACTGCCGTAAACATTTAGATGTGTATTGTAGCTGTCTATGCTGAATTCCTGTCTCAGCTTCAAAGTGGGATACTGTGAGAACCTAGAGTCAGGTGACCAGATGAGGTAATTCTGTCAGTCATCTTGGAAATTGTGTGTTTTAGATATTATAGTGGGAAATCTCTCAGTATTAAGTATTCTGGCGTTGGCGTGATAACAAGAAGGACCATTCACCACAGCATCTGCCTTACTTTAAGTAAGTAGGGAATAGTAATTTTCCGAGATTCAGTCAGGAATATAGTGAAGCTTAGTTAGGTATTGTTTTTCTTTATTTGTCTGAGTCTGTCCATCAATGTCATTTTCAATATTTCCTGTGAATTGAACTCTGTGGTTTGCTGTAAATATATTTTCAGTATTTCATGTTCTTTTATTATTTATTATTAAATATATTTAAAATGTTTATTGTGGCTGATCCATTTGGAAAGTATTTAACCTTTGAGAGTGCTTATATTTGTTTAGTGACACTGTGTGGGCCACTCCAGAAGGCCTAGCCATCTTGGTCAGCTACTACCATTTGTATTAGTATTAATATTACACAGTATAATTGGACACCCTTTGTTAAGGGCCTTAGAGTAGCTGATTGGGCAGTGTCTGGTGGCAGTGATAACTACCTTATGCTCTGGGCAGAAGGGGACACAGCAGGTAAATGTGTGTGTGTGTGTGTGTGTGTGTGTGTGTGTGTGTGTGTGTGTGTGTGTGTGTGTGTGTGTGTGTGTGTGTGTGTGTGTGTGTGTGTGTGTGTGTGAAAAATCAAATCTCACAGTGTGTGTGTGTGTGTCTGTGTCAGCTACTTGGAGCAGGGACAAGAAGCACTGGTTTCACAGAGGGGGTGCTGGAGGATTTGGCTTGGACACTGTGGTTGAGGACCTAACTCTACAGCTGTACCAGTGGGAAGTTTTATTGGAGATGTGAAGGGAGACAGAGTGATCCAGACCCTGGACCGAGTGTGTTCCCTGTGCACTCTTAAAGGAAGTTGTTCTTGGTGCAGAGAGCTGCATCTGGAAATACTGAGCGTATCCATTTGTATTCTAAGTGAACATTCCTCTCCAGTGTCAGTGGTGAGGATTCAGGCTCCTTGATTATTGGCTCAGTGAGGGGTCATCACAGTTGGAACTTCCCCTCCTTTTAAAATATTGTTAAAACTTTCTAGATCTTTATCACTTTCTTCCCTCCTGTCCTCCAAATGTCCATCAGAATACTATCTATTCCTAGAGACGTTATTGTATATTTTTTTATAAAATACCATTTTATCTCATCTCCTCTTAACTGTTTGTTGCTTCTCAGCTACCTCTAATCTTTGCATATTTAAGTTTTCCATAAATATTTCCATTTTTGCTTTTTCTTGATTTCCCAATTTTTTTCTTTTATTCAAATTTTCATAAAATTTCCAAAATATGTCTAATAGCTCTACAGGATCTCTGGTTATTTTTCTTGTTATAGGCTCCCTAAGTTTGTCAACAACCCTTTTTACTTCCTTTTGCCTGAGTCATTGTGCTAAAAGTTTTTTTGCTCTGGAGTTATTATCAAAAAACCTTTGCTTTTCAGCAATCTTTTCAAACTCATGCATAATATCCAAGTATTCCCTTATTTTCTATTTAGCTCTCTGCAGTTGTACTTCTTGTTCTGTGAGATTCCCCATATTCTGCAAAACATTAAACTTTGTCAGCCCCTCTAAATAATTCTTGTTACTTCATAATTTGTCAGCCCCTCTTAATAATTCTTGTTACTTCTTAACCATATTTTTTCTTTTATTTCTACCATATTTTTAAATTCCAGTTTAATTTTATCCCACTCACTAACTATAACTTCTGGAGTGCTTTCTGTCTTACCTAATAACTCCAAATAATTTGCAATACTCATTCATTAAAGTCTTCTCTTTTTAACAGGTAAGTGGGGAAGCACCATGGTCTCATTTTCCCACGTTTTTATCTTAGTTATTATTGGCGCATGATTTCAAATTGTTGCTGAATGTGTGTCAAATCTGTTAATTAAATGCCTATATTCCTGTGAAATATAGTATCTGATGTTGTAAATCTTTATTCATTCCTTACTGTTAAGACTTCGTTCGTTTCTGTCATTGGATCCAACACGGACGTTACCAAGCTTGCGCCAGCCAAACACTCTCAGCTAAGACCTACCCACAATGCCCCTCTCATAGTGTCCCCAGATCTCATTTGCTGTGTTCCTCGTCAGACATGCCAAGCCTTTTCTCAAGCTAAGTGTAGTGTTTTTTGTGATTTATCTATATAATAACCTTCCTCTAGTCAGTTTCCCCTTAAGATGATCTCTTCGCCTTTAAATGTATATACTTTCTTACTGAAACCTACCCTCTGCCTTCGGTAGTTCTTTTCATACCATCGTTGGTACTGTTCCTCTCTCCTACCTTTAGTAGGCCCTTTCCCTACCACTTTGTGGTATTTCTTAGTACCATTGTTGGTACTCCTCTTTTTCTATCTATTTAAAAAAAAAAAACTCTTCTTCTGCAACCTTGCTGTTGTTTTTTTTTTTGGTTGGTTAAATTGTTGTTTATAGTATTTGTGTAGTTTCCATGATGTCTGATAAATGAAAACTAGGATTTAAACAGTGTGATAAATGCGGGCGTAAGATGCCCAAATCAGATGGTCAACCCCGGTGTGTTTATTGTTTCGGCATTGACCACATCAATGTATCTTGGGATATTTGTTCCAGCTTCAACAACCATACGTTGGCTGAACGTGAGAACAAGCTTATTCTGAAGGGTATGTTGAAAACACCCTTCTCGGAGGCTCTTTCTGAGATGGAGGTCTCACCACCTCCTAAGCGTAAAGATGTGAAAAAACATAAAGAGAAACGGAGTCACTCAATTCCGACATCTCCGCCCTCCTCGGAACCGAGTCGACACCGGGCTTCTCCAGCACCTTCGGAGCAGACTACTTCGGAACCAGGCTCCATGTTTTCTCCCTCGGTGCCGCCCTTAATTCTGACTCCAACCACTGTACCAGCTTCGGCACCATCCCCCTCGGAGCCAACCTTGGTTTTGACACAGGCTCTGACTACTGCACCTGCATCGGTACCATCCCCAGCCACGGTGCCGATGTCTTATACGGCTGCACTGATACTGACACCGTCAGTTCCGAAGGTCGAGCACCTTCCCAGAACCAGATATTCTCCCTCTTATGACCCCTTTTTTGGACAACAGTGCAGTTCATTTCTTGAGAGTCCAGAATCTCCATCAGCAGCTTCCTTCAGATCGACCAGGAGTCTCTCAGAACAAGATGTAGTGAGGGTTGTGGACCAGCTTTTGGCAGCTAGAGAATTACCCACCCCTGCTAGGTCTTCCTTCCCTCCTGGAACGGAAGCTCTCATGGCATATTCACCTGTATATCCTCTTCCGGCCTCCTCACAGGTTCTCAGAGACTTTGGTACCGATGCCCATCCCAGTGCACTGTGTCTTGGCTCTGACAGTGGAGGCTTCCCTGTCAGCACAGATTACTCTTGGTGTAATGGCTCCTTTGGAACTGGCGCATTCTCAGAACAGCAATTGGGCTGCTGGTATTGTGGCACCTAGTTCGGCTCCTATTTTTTCTGTGGCGCCATCTACTGCCATGGCTCTCCCGGCAGCTAGCGGTCCTCTCAAAGCTCCTCACCTGGAGGCAGGCTCCTCAGGGCGGGCTATGACCCTGGTTCTGAGGTTTTCCTTTTTGGTTCCGGCTCCCATCCCTCCTCGGGTGGGCCTGCTTTCCAGCAGATGGAGAGGATCCTTGCTTCAACAGGCTTGCAGTTGGCACCATTGGCATCGACACCAGAACCCCCCCTCTAGCATGCAGCTGTCCCAACCGAGCACAGAAGCTGCAAGACCTTCCCCTTGAAGGGAACCCTTTCTCCAGAGTCCTCCTCAGAAGATCCCAGTGGGGAGCCACCCCGGAAGAAACTTTGCAAGAGGAAGCATCTTGATTCCCCTGAGGAATCCATCGCCGAAGACACCAATTGCAAGGAGGAAGAAGGGTCCCCATGGTCTCCCCTGGAAGACGTCTCATTTGGAGACATTCTCCAGATCCTCAATCAAAGGGGAGACTGGAAGCCCTCCAACCCTTCTTCGGGGGAATTTGTATTCTTGCAGGCCTTCCATGCTTGGCCATCTACTTTCTGAGTGACCCCACCTGTGGATGAGCTTATTAATTGTATTGTGCAGTATGCCTGGAAGGCCCCGGACAACACAGAACCTGTCCTCCGGAGGCCAGATAAAATTTTATCCACCCCTGAAGACCAGCCCAATTGGTCCAAGCAGCTGGTAGTTGATTCCATGGTCATGGTGGCGGCCATCAAGAGGGAACTGGCAGAAGATAGTTCCACTGTTCATCCCCTGAACAGGGAGTCTTGGGCTATGGACAGACTGGGGAAGTGGGCCTATGCTTCAGTGACCTTTGCCATTTGGTCGCTGAATTATCTGGCACACTTTACTCGCCTCCAAAGAGACCTAATCTCAGAAATGTCTGCCTCTTTGGTGGGGATACTTCCTGAGGAATTGCATGATACTGTTGCCTCTCAGCTAGCTACCCTGGAATCTATCTCAAACTCCTCAATGCACTTGATCTCTCGCACTACCGAGGGGGCAGCTCGAGCAGCCGCATCAGGCATTGTCATGAGATGGCATGCTTGGATGCATTTGTGTGACTTTGTGGACCCCTTTAAATCTTCCTTTGTCAACGCTCCTGTTGACAAATCTTCCCTTTTTGGTCCCAAAGTAAGACACACACTATCACATAGTAAGAAGGACAAAAGACCCTGTCTGCTGTGGGCTTACGTTTTTCCACCCCCAGAGATCCTACTCCAGGAACCAGAGGGGAGGAAAATTGTGGTTCAAGAAGTCCCAAGGATCTTTTTCTGACACTCATGTTGAGCAATCCCCCCAGGGCAGAGGGTGCAACTCATCCAGAAGATGCCCCTTTCAGGGCAGAGGGGGTCCATGCAACCAGTGCGCTAGAGATTCCTTCTCCGGCCAACCCTCCCAGTGCTCCTGAACAGTGGCCCGATTGCTTTCCTCTGGAAGCAGTCGGGGAGTCGATTTTCCGTGCACCTATAGGCCTGGCAGTTCATAACAATGGATGCTTGGGTGCATAGAATAATACCCAGAGGCTATCATATCCCATTTGACCTTACTCCCAGACCCGTAAAATGAATCCCCGATGTCCCACCCAGTCAGATGGAGGCTGCAGCCTTAGAAATTGAAAAGCTGCTAAGAAAAAGAGTCATCCAGCCAGTCCCAACAGACCAGAGAGGATCCAGGTTTTACTTGAATTTCTTTTTAGTGCCAAAAAAGACAGCAGACTGGAGACCAATCCTGGATCTCAGCTTACTAAACAAATTCATAAAACCTCAAAAATTCCAGATGGTCATGGTACAGTCCATTCTCACCTTTCTGGGGAAGGACAACTGGATGTGCTCTATAGACCTCCAGGATGCATATTACCACATAAAGATGGACAAACGGTCTCAGAGATTTCTCGGCTTCCGGCTGAGAGCCAATCACTGTCAGTTCAAGGTACTACCTTTGGTCTCTTGACAGCCCCCAGAGTGTTCACCAAATGTATGGCAGTCGTAGTAGCTCATCTCCGACTTCAAGGATTCCAGATGTTTCCATATTTAGATGATTGGCTCCTTACCATCACGACCAGGAATCTTCTCATTCTCAGTCTGTCAATGTGTTACATTCAAGGCCTTGCTCTTCACCTAGGTATCACGATCAACATGAACAAATTGCAAATGTGTCCAACAAGAGCACTGGAATTCATTGGAACGATCTACGACGTCCTGTCAAGCTTCCCTTCCTCCTCACAGACTCTCAAAAATAAGAAGCAGATTCAAGTCCTCCTTCCACAGACATTTGTACCAGCACACTGTGTACTACTGCTGTTGAGATCTATAGCAGCAACCATTACCTTAGTTCCACTGGTGAGGTTGCACATGAGACTAGTACAGTGGCTCCTTTCATAATAATGGTCGATCTTAACCTACCCACTCGACCACATGATATGCCTTACAAACCTTTGCAAGAAAGAAATTCTTTGGTGGATGAAGCCAGAATCAAATCTTTGGTGTCGACCATTCTGCCTTTCCCAGCCCATGGGCCACGGTGACCATGGCCACTTCCCTGTTAGGATGGGGGGGGACATTTCCAGGGAAAGACAGTCCAAGGCACCTGCTCCCCCATGGAGGCCAATTTGCACATAAATGTCCTGGAATTGAGGGCAGTTCTCTTAGTGTTGCAAGCATTCCACACATCCCTCCTTCTGGGACCATTGCAATTCAGCTGGACAACATGTCAGTCATCTGGTACATCAACAAACAAGGCAGAACCAGGTCTTACCCCCTGTGTCTGGAGGCCATGAGAATTTGGCACTGGGCGATGGCTTCCAACTGCTTTCTCATAGCAACACACATTCCCAGGAGTTCCAGTCTTATTGCAGACAATCTGAGCAGAAACCTTCTGACGCCTCACGAGTTGTCCCTCAGTCCTATAATAGCAGATCAGATCTTCCGCTGTTGGGGCAGGCCTTGCTGGGACCTGTTTGCTTCTCCCCTAAACAACAAATGCAGACTCTATTTTGCCCTGATCCCTCCTCAGGGGGAGCCAGCGAGGGATGCTCTGATGCACGATTGGCTCCTGAGTCTGCTGTATGCCTTTCCCCCATTTCCTGTCATCCTGGAATTCCTCCAGAAAGCTCAAAGGTTAGATGCAGAGTGATCCTCATTGCCCCTTATTGGCCCAGTCAAGTCTGTTTCCCTTTCCTATGGCCTCATCTGATTCACAGCCCGTGGATCCTGGATCAGTCCCAAGGTCTGCTGTCACATCCTCAGGGACTGATTCATCCCAGTCTCCACAGCCTCAAGCTCACAGCTTGGTTTCTCCACTTCCAGTGATTGCCGGGCTACCTGATATTTCATCCCCTGTTTGCGAGGTTCTTCTGGCTTCACACAAACCTTCCACCAGAAAAATTTCTTCTAGTAAGTGGACTAGGTTCTGTAGATGGGCCAAAGAACATAACATAGACCCCTTTTCCATGCCTATTCAGAAGATCCTGCAATATCTCACTACCCTGTTGCACGCAGGAGCTTCAGCATCGACGATTACAGTATATTCAGCAGCTATTGCAAATTTTCACAATGGAATTGACAATTCATCTGTTATACCACACCGACTGTGCAAAACCTTCATGAAAGGAGTATTACATATTAAACCTCCTGTCAAGCCTCCTATAGAGCCTTGGGATTTGACATTGGTGCTTCAGTCGTTAACAAGTCCTCCTTTCGAGCCTTCTAACTCATGTGATTGGAAATTTTTGTCTTGGAAAACTCTACTTCTAGTAGCCCTTACGTCAGCGAGAAGAGTATCTGAGTTGCAAGCCTTGAGTGTCAAGAGACGTTATTTTATTTTTCATAGGGAAAGAGTGTCCCTACTTACTGACCCTCATTTTTGCCCAAGGTCTTTTCTGGGGTTTCCATTAATCAATCTATTGACCTACTGGTTTTCTTCCATCATCATTCAAATAGAGGAGAATACCTTCTGCATACCCTCGATGTTCATAGGCAACTTCATTTCTACTTGGACAGAACTAAATCTTTCAGAAAAATGGATCAATTGTTTGTGGCCTTTGCAGGACCCAGATTGGGTAAGCCTGTCTCCAAAATGGCTTTATCTTCTTGGCTCAGAAACGCCATTATTTTCATGTACCATCAGAACAAAGTGTCTTTACCTTCCCGAATAAAGGCTCACTCTACTAGATTGATGGTTACTTCAGTGGCTTTTCATTCCAGAGCCTCTATAGATGATATCTGCACAGCATCCACTTGGGCTAGACCTCATACCTTTATCACTCATTAAAAATTGGATTTGGCCTCCAGGGAATGAGCATATTTTGGTTCTATGGTGCTCAGGAATGTCCTTCCTTAGGGCCACCCAGGACTCAAGTAGCTGGGACTTGGTCCTAACAGTAAGGAAGGAATAAAGATTTACAACATCAGATAAAGAAGTTATGTCTTACTATAACTTTCCATCTGTGTTGTAGATCTTTATTCATTCATTACTTCCCACCCTCCTTCCCCCTGCCTGGACTCCTGGTGGACTTTAGGATTTCCTTATTAGTTAAGGTATTTGTCAGACAGAGCCTTCTACTGTCACTTTTATTAATTCTATACTATAATGGCGGGCAAACTGAATCTGAAGAAACTATGAGAGGAGCATTGTGGGTAGGTCTTAGCTGAGAGTTTTGGTTGGTGCGAGCTTGATAACGGCCGTGTCGGTTCCGAAGATGGAACCAAATTCCTAACAGTAATGAATGAAGATCTACAACGCAGATGGAACATTATGGTAAGACATAACTTCTTTTTCCATCTAGTCTAGCATAGCTATTGTAGCTAGGGGAATAATGTGTACATTTTCTCTTGAGTTCCTGCTACTGAATTCACATCTTGCATACCAAATATTTTCATAACGTTCTTCAGAAATCTTCCCTCTTTTGTTATATTTTTTCTTTTAGGCCCCCGATACATCCTCATTGTTGCAATTCAAATTCCAGTCTCCACATGTAAGTAATATTCCCTGCTAAAAAATGATTATGTCTCCCCAAATTTTGTTAAGATCCATAATAGCAGTTTTATGTAGAACATAAATATATGCCAGTGTAATCCTCATATCCTTCCAGTAGCCCCTTACTACCACAAATCTACCATTATTATCTATTTTTCCTCTTCTGTCAGTATTATAGCTCCTGTAGCAATTAATATAAGTACTTTGTCCCTGGTATTCTGCTGAATATTCCTCCTGAAATCCTTTCTTTATCAAATTCACATGCTCATTTCCTTCCAAATGTTTCTGCTGTAGCATTGCTATTTGCACTCTGCATTTCTTCTTTTAACACTTTCACATTTGTACAGTTACCATCAATCCAACATTACATAACTTGACCGATTCCTACCTTCCCTTAAACCTCACTCCTCCTCCAAGACATTATTCTTTATTCTGCATGTATTGTTCACACAATTTCTTTTTTTCTATGTAATTTGCTCCTACTATTCTCTAAAGATCCCACTTCCAGTTCTTTTGTATCCATTACAATATTCACTATGTCAAATACAGTTGGTTTGGACTTTGATTTCCATTTTCTAGCAATTACTTTTTGGCAGCCACCAGAATTAAACTTAAGGCCTCTAGCCAATTGAGATCTTGTTTCCCAGCTCAAAAATAATTTCCTTAGTTACACCCTTTTGTACAGTCAGTATTTCTGATAGAATACTTTGTAAGGAGTTTTTAAAGTTAGCTAGCTCATTATACACCAAGAATGTAGATGTTCCCAGTTATGTCTGTCTTTTCCATCTCACATCCAACATTTGGTTTCTACCCGAGGAAAAATTCTTTGGAGTCTGCTTGGGGTATAAAATACCTATGAAAACAGTTCCAAGCAAAACTCTTGAATCTTCTAGACTTTTTGCATATTTGGGAACCATACATATGTCATCTCATTGTTTCCTTGTGAATGCACTCTGCATTTCTTACTATCTTTAAATATTGTTTCCTTTTTTTGTCTATACCTGTAAGTCCATTTATATTCCATGATAATAGAGAAAGTGTCGCCATTATGATAAGAAAGCATTATTCGCATCTATTATATATGACAACTTTTTAAAATGTCTATTCCCAGCTTTTGTGATAAATGCACCCACTGATGTTCAGCAGATTGATCCTTTAAACAGTTTATGTTATCATCTCCATTTAAAGATATGTCACATTTGCAAAACTTTTTGTTTTAATAAAAACCCGCAAAAAACAAACACATCCCCAGGACACCCTCATAACCTGTTAACTTAATACAAACTCACAAAATATGTACATTTTCAAATACTGAAGTTTAAACCTCCTAATAGGAACACGTTTCCCAAACTAACATCTGCAAACATAGGCTTTCTCTACTGTTCTTTTTTTATTTTTATTCCACTCCCAGATGTAAAAAACAACCTGCGTGTTTTTTTAGAAAACATTAACTTTTAGCCTTGAAAGAGAACAGTCAAGCCAAAAATGGCCGGAGGTACTGCACTGCTTGGCATTGGTCTCATATTATAAGCCTGAATTGCCTTTATCAGGTACAAAACATATTAGAAAAGTCCCTAAATGATGGTCATTCTGACAAATATTGCAGTGGACAGGCTAACCCCTTTAGTGGTACACCACCTCCAGCCCTTCACAGTAAATGGCACATTTTTCCGTTGATAGTATGAAGGCCAACGTAAGTGTCCCGCCCCTAGACTAAGTATGTGTCATAGCTTTTCTTTTACATAATAAATAATAGTACAAAATGATTCAAACGCACCCCAAACATCAGATTCAGACAATATGCAATGTTCTGAAAAATACTGCACTAGCTTATATTTATTCAAAACCAGTTATTGAAAATCATACTCAGATTATGGGATAGCAAACTTAACACAGTCCAGCTTCTGTAGATATAATCTTTATCAGTCTGATAAGCAACATCATATACAGGCTGTATGCTTGTAAGGGATTGAATTTGCTGAGACTGGAGCCCCAGTGGAACAGTGAAATGTTCATCATGTTGATCATTGTTGCAGTAGCTTTAAATATATGGGTTATATCCTGCCAAGGATATAATAGCCAGCCAGTTTCAAAAGCTTCAGGGCACCTTCCACATGTCCAAACTGTCACACAGCTCACGCTGAGGTGACTGACAGACAAATTAGGGCATGAAGCCCTTCAGAGTTTTACTGCTGCTGAAGAGTACATTCTTCTGAGACTTTCATTGCTCAACTATGGGCTTATGCTGTTCCTTTGCTAGGCAGATATGTTCCCTTCAGGGAAAAAAGCTTCCATTTTCTTATTTGTGTTGCTGTTTTATCACTTTCCTCTTCAGAGAAGTTATTTTAATTTAAGAGTGCTGTGTCCTAACAGACTGTCACTAGACTGTAACATACTTTTAAAATGGAGTGTTCATTTTTCCTGTCAGTTTAAAAGTGGTACAGAATAACTCAAAACATTGTTTTCATGGAGAAATTGTGTTTATTTTCTTTTGTGGGGCTGGCATAGTGTTTTAAAGTGATTTTTACTGTGTTTTTCTGTCAAATGAATAACTTTTGTAGACTGATAGTGTTTATCAACATTTACTGCTTGTCTTCCTCTGGAAAGAAGCACCATTTTTGGGTTGACCATAGGACAGACTACTTGTCCCAGAGTAAGTCTTTTTTCCAGCCACAAAACGAAAAAAAAAATAAGCAAACAGCCTTTGCCATCACAGCAGACTAGCAGTTTCCCTCAGCTGCAGGTGGGTGACTGTGCTGTGCCCATTTGTTGTACCTCAGATACCCATCTTTTACCCCAGATTCCTCTGGTGTGGTGCCTACAGCCTCTGTGGACTGGGGGTTAACCACATCTTCTGTAGCTGTTGGAGTCCCGTCAATGGGCAAGGGAGAGGCACTCTTGTCAGTCCTGGGAGGGGGAACAGGAAAGGTTTTCCTGTTATGCCAGAATGATGTACCCATCCTTGCGGAAGCTGCTGCCATTACTAACATGGTTAGCCCATTTTTCCTGTTAAAAAGAAACCAAAAATTAAACATGGGATGCATGGCTAGGCTTAAAAAGGCCTCAGTGGGCATTAGCCTTGTATAAACCTATGAACCTACTCCTCAAATTTCTTTGGATAGGGGTAGTTTACTGGATCTGGCTCAGGGTTTAATTCAGGCTAGTGATTATTCTTGTAAAGTAGTTTCTAGTATAAGAAAAAAAAGGATAGCTCTTTTCCTGAAAAGATTAAAGATTCTGAATCTGAACAGGAAGATGCAGTGACTATTACAGCTCTTTCCCTCATATTTCTGATTCAGGTTCAGAGGAGAGCTCAGTTTCTAGTTCTCCCTTTGGAGGTTTCTTTTTCTCTGAGACTATTGCTAGAGTGTGCCATTATATTCAGTGGGAGAACATTGAGATTTCTCAGTCCCTTAAAAATACTGTGAGTTGTTAGCAGAAAGAATTTCCAGAACTTGCACCCATTCCTTCAGTTCTGTCAGCTCTAGAGAACGTGTGCTTGTCACAGCCTGCTCCAGCTGCCCCTAAAAAGGCAGACAGAATGTGTAAAGTTCCTAATTATTTTAATTTTTATACACTATTCCCAAACCTGATTCAGATATGGGTAAAAAGTGTATACCTCTACAACTTTGATTTTCAGAATTTTGAATTGTCAGGCTATGTTAAAGTTTGTTCTGACTAACTGTGAAAGTATGAGGAATGTTTTATTTACAGTTTCTTTTTGTCAGGAAAAATCTGCTTTAAAAAACGTAGTTTCTTCTGTTTTTCAGGTCGCAGCTCACTGTTTACAGCACATATTTGACTGTTGATTATTCTTCCAGGGCTGTTGCACTGGTACTGTTTTCATGAGGTTTGCATGACTGTATTCTCAGAACCCAGATGATGTTATACTCTAGGCTAGAGATTTAATATTTGGCCCCAGCTGCAAAAGTGATCAAAAAGTGTGATGAAAGAGGCAAGTTGATTCAGAGAATCTCCAAGATTTTTAGCCCTCCTTTTCAAAAATTTCCAAGGGACTTTCCATGTCTTCATCCAGTTTTGGCAAAAAGAATAAACAGTCTCAACAAATTACAGATAAACAGATGTTTAAAAAAGAAATGGCAAGGGGATTCCAAAAAGAAGTCTCAAACCTCCCATAGTGAGTTTGTTCCCAGAAAAATACCTCCATAGAGGTAGAAATTCCTTTATAATGAGAATGAACTCTATTCCTTCTTTGTAAAGAAGCAGGCTAGTTTTTACTAGCCAGAACACCAAAAAAATTGAGATGCCATCAGTTTGGCCCTAGGGAAAGAAGTCTTTGAACCCTTAGAAACTGGAGTAAGCAAAAGCATCCTGCCAGTGCCTCTTCTTCAGGAAAAACACTTCCTGACTGCAAATCCGATTGGCTTAATGTCAGCGGTAAATGTAGAGCCTATCCCTGCACTCCTGACTTGCTCCAGTCAGTTTTAATAAATTGACCTCAGGTATCTTCAACAGTTTTTGAGGTTTTTCTCTATACCTACTCTATAATATGTATCTCTTTTTTTAAAACACCTTTATTAAATGATTGCATTGGAGACAGTGTCATAGCTGCACATACAATAATAGAAAAGAAGACAAACCGTAATAAATATTTTTTTCATTTTCATGCATTATGCTTATATGTTTTCTTTTTAACAATTCTAATCGACTCTATCATTGCATAAATTGTTCAGTTCCTGCTTCTCTTTAAACCTCAATCCTTCTCTTGAAAATTATTCTGCATGCATTGTTCCCACAAATTCCATTTATTTCTATGTAATTTACTCCAGATTAGAGAACCAGAAATAGACTCCTGAGAGTCTGGAACAGATTTTAGATTTGTAAGGTTTCCTTAGGCAGTTCACCAGAAGTCAAAACGATTTCCTTATCAGTAACACTGCATTACCATTAGAAGCAGACAATCTTTTCTCACACACATGCACATTGGTGCAGCTTCAGCTGCTGCCAAAGCCTTAGTGTCCCTCATCTCTACAACAGGAAGCATTTCTAAGGTGCCCAGCGCCATCCTTTGAGTAGGGGAAATTATTCAGTGTCTTGGGCAAAAGTACCTTAGTCATTACTGATACAACCTTTGGTCTCTTCTGTAAGTAGGCTACAGACCTAGAGGGACTAACCCTGTCATAAAGATTAAATAAATAAATTACACTAAAATATGATTAAATGTTCTGTTGTATACACTTTTTCCCACTCCTAAAAAAGCACTACAGTTTTTAAAGTGAGTATATATACTCAGCTGCATCTAATACTGTAAAGATGAAAAGTAATCTGAACGTTAACTTTCCATGGTTGGGATGGCTGTTCTTTGAATATTAACTGTGAATGCATCACCCAGATAATAAAAATTTAAATAAATGCCATGTCCTGCATTCCTTTTAAGTGCATGCACACAAGGGGCTTGCTTCTCACAGAAGACTCTGGCACAAGTTCTTGGTAGTAGACATTTACTGCATGAAGTTTATGATCGTGACTTGAATAAGTAACATTTGCCACAAACCAAGCCAACAGTTTTCCTGGTTAGTCTTTTTGTTAAAAAGGGGAACAAGCAATAACAGTGGAAACAAATACATGGCATCAGCCACTGTAAAGAAATTAAAAAAACGTAGAGGTGTGTGACCTTTCTGAATTGAGCATTAAGTAGACATGCAGACATGAGTCTGTAGTGATTTTGGATTAAAATTCATTCCTGCAAACTTGGTTCATAATGATAGCAATCTTTTTAACATGATAACCCTTTGCCCAATTATCTACTACCATTTTACCCTGATAAGGAAATGCACTTCATTCTTGTATTTTATGATTAAGCATTGTCACTTTCAGCATAATGGTAAGAACTAAGTACTTTCAAGCAGTGAAACTCTGGGCATTTAAATATTTGTATGTATAATGGGAAATCACAGTACATCTCTGTCAGAACAGTGTTTCCAGGTTGTCAGTATCTGTGATATTATCAGGTCCTATCTAAATTATCTGTCTTCAGAGTTTAATTGCATTCCCTCTGTATACAAAGATTATATATAAGAAGTAGTTGGGATTAACTTGAGTAAAAATACTTCGAGTATATCACTCTGGCCACATCTCATTAACGCACTACCTGCATAGCTGAACTAAAGGCAGTGTCCTTACAGGACTGCTTTTTGTCATCACGATTCGTATGTAAGTAGAAAAATGCATCCCCATTAGAGGTTGCAAAAAAATCATCATGTAATTACTCTTGCTTTTTGTAGAAAGATTTAAGACTGCTGAGTAACATTTCATTTTTATAGTAGATTACAGACAAAGTGCCTCTTGAAGAATCAATTTTTTTTGCAGGAAATCAGGGTGTTACTATGGCAAACTTGACTTAATGGAACATTGATTAAACCTTCCTGCTGCCCTTACCTCTTCAGCATCACGAAAGTGCAGCCTGGACTAAATGCGCACATGATGCATACAGCAGAAGTGATTGGTTGTGGCTGATAGTGATGCTACATGATAGAGAGAATTTGAATCACCTGCTCTAAAAACTTTGTATACAGGTGCAGCCCTGGAATATGCAGTTGCTGCTGCTTGCAATATTGTGGCAAGACAAACAAATTAATTTTTGTTAAATAAGTCTGTGTTATTTTAAGGAGGCTGTGCCCCAGCTTTGAAAATATCAGAAGAACCATTGTCCTTTGAGCCCTTGTAGCTGACACCTCTGCTGGCTATTAATTGTTTGGTTCCCTTCTAGCTCCTAGGAATGCATTGTATTCAGTTCTGAGAAGTTTTGGCCGTATTAGCTCCTTTGCCCCTTCAACACTACTGCACATATACCCATATGTCAGCTAACACATCCATTTTTAGATTTCAGTATGGAATTGCTATCTTACTTTTACTTCTTTGCCTGCCTCATATGTTCTTGTTTTATAACATCATATATTTAACCTTTACTGCTGCTGTTTACCACCAGTGCAGGTCAGTTTTGATTCTAAGGTTGCTTCTTTTTGATTTGTGTAAAACTAATTGCCTAATAGACTGGACTTCCAGCTTTGTGAAAGTAAATGTGTCACCTCAGTCACATGTTGTACGCTCACTCATTTCCTGTATTTATTACTGGATCACTAATTTGTTGGTATAAGTTGCACCATATTCCATGAGAACAGAGCACCTTTCGTTTCACAGTGCCCACTGCTCACAGCTACGCTTGCCTTAGTATTGCCAAGGAGGTTGTGACTCCTAATTTTTTTATTATTAAGTGAATGTTTAAGAAAAAAAAATCCTTTTTCTCTTATAAAAAGAAAGATTGTATATTTCTCTTTTATGGTGTTTCCTATACCCACCAGTATAAACCTGCCATTTGCCTTCCTAATAGATGCTCAGACACCCATGCGCGTATACACACACACACACACACACACACACACACACACACACACACACACACACACACACACACACACACACACACACACACACACATATACAAGCAAGCCACTGTCATGACATTCTGATCTGTGGGTTGCCTGGGGCTATAGAAATATTGTTAACATCCTGACTTTAAACTGAGCAAAATTTTACTGTGGACTTCACTGGGGCTCTGACTTTAATTTTACTGTTGTGGGTGTTCAGTTCTGTGTAGTAACTTGACTATATTATTTGCATTTATTTATTAACTGGGTAGACCTCTTTTAGCCATGACAAGGACCACAAAGGTAGGGGTATATATGGACAGTGTAGTTTAGCCAGTCAGCTAGCATATTTTGCGGAGGGGTGCTGAAACCAGAGTATCTGGAGAAAATTCACACAAATACAAGGAGGACACAAAAACTCTATACAAAAAATTATCAGAAGACAGGCCTGAACTTCATATCCAGGAACTGTGAAGCACCTTAATCAATGAGACACAGTGCTGCCTGTTTATTAATAGCCTTTTATTTATATTTATGCCTTGGTTGTTCAACTGCATTTATTCAATCAATCTATTTAACTACACTCAACTTACTAACGCCATCACTAGACCCAACAAAACCAACCCCCCAGGCTCCATACTAGACTGGATACTAGCATCTCATCGCAATAAAGTGATAGAATCTGGTGTTATACCAGAACCATTAGGAGACCACCTCCCTGCCTTCACCCATCGAGCTTCCCTCACCCCCCACACTCCCACCAGTTTATCCACACTCGGAACCTCTCTAACTTTAACCCTACAACTTACTCTGATTCATTCAGGAATACCAGTTGGAACCCCCTGAAAACTTTTCCATTAGACTCAGCCGTTGACTTTATCAATTCAACTTTCTTAAATGTCCTTAATTCCCTAGCTCCAGTAAAAACAAAAAGAGTAAAAACAAAGACCACCCCATGGCTTACTAAAGACACCAAAAAGATTATGCTACAAAGAGATAAAACCTGGAAAATATACCTCCAAACTAAACAACCAGACATCTTACTTAAATACAAACAGCTAAGAAACCTTGCCAAAAAACAAGTTATCAAAGATAAAAAGTCCTACTACATGAAAATGCAAACAAATCATTCAAACCCCCCCCCCAAAATTTGGAACTGTATCAACTCTCTCCTTAGGCCAGGTACTAAAAACAATCCATGCGCCGACACCAGCAAATCTGACCTTGAAATTGCTTCACTCTTCAACACCTTCTTCACCACTTCTATTGCTGAGCTAACCAAGACCTTTACCAACAACAACCCTCAACCCCACCCCAACCAAACATCCTCTCCCTCCTTTCCCCCCACTACTTTCGAACTCAAACCCATCTCCACCTACCAAATAAAGAAACTACTCTCTAAACTAAAGCCTTGCTTCAATGCTCCTGACAACATTCCCTCCTCCTTCTTGAAAATCGCCTCCAATGGTATTGCTCTTCCTATTAGCATCCTGATCAATAGATCCCTACTTGAATCCTATGTACCCAAACTATGGCGCTCTGCATATATTCTTCCACTTCACAAGGGTGGCAAAAACTGTAACGTATCTAATTTCTGCCCCATAGCCATCCTTTTCCCTCTCTCTAAACTCCTTGAAAAATGCATCCACCTTCAGCTCTTGCCATTCCTTACCAAACACCAGCTACTCTCTCCTACCCAACACGGCTTCCGCCCAGGACATAGTACCAAGACTGCCCTTCTCTCCTTCTTACATGCTGTCATTTTAGCCCGTGTCTCCGGTAATTTAGTATCCTCAGTTCTGCTGGACTTATCTAAAGCTTTTTATACCATCTCCGACACCCACCTTCTAAATCATCTGTCTAATCTCAACCTCTCCCACAAAACTCTCTCCTGGTTCTCCAGCTATCTTTCTGACAGGTCCCAGGCTGTCAAATGGGGCCAGGGTACCTCCACCTTCCATCCTACCCCCCACTGGAGTACCCCAAGGATCCATACTTGGCCCAATTCTTTTCAGCATCTTTATTAATGACTTTTACAAGGCCATACCCAATACTAAAATTGTTCAATATGCTGATGATTCTACTTTGATCTGCTGCGCCTCCAACTTAACAGATCTCCAACTACTGACATAAACAGCCTTCTCAGCTACCAAAAACTGGATGCTCCAAAATCACCTTTCATTAAATGCTAACAAAACTAAAATCCTTCTGTTCTCTCCTTCTAAGTCCTCCCCTATTGATAAAAACTAATTCCAAATAATCAGCCATAACAACTCCATTTTAGAGGTCGTTCCCAATGCCAAACTTCTTGGTGTAACCATTGATGAACACCTAAAATTTAATACTCACATCCAGCTAAACATAAAGAAAACCCACATAAAACTCGGCCTTCTTTATAGAAACAACCACTTCCTCTCTCCTGCTACCAGACTAACTCTCGCCACTACTTATCTCCTTCCCTCTCTACTGTATGGCGCCCCTCTGCTTACTAATTTATCCTCCTTACTATCCTCCAAACTAGAAATATGTTGCAATAAAATCTCCAGATTTGCTACCAAAGCCAAATCTTCCTCTCATCACTGTTCCTCCCTTCACTCATTAAACTGGCTTGAACTCCATAACCAACTTGACATTCTCCAAATCACGACTGCCTATAGACTACTATTCCAACCTACCAAGTTGCCCTGCACTATCCAATATCCTACAACCATATACTCCCCCATAGAGCACTTAGATCTACCCACCAAAACCTAATCACCATCCACAAACCCAAGCACCCAGCTGGTCAACTTCTGCTTTCCTTCACCTTAGCCAAAAAATGGAATGCTCTTCCCTCCACTCTTAGGACCTGCGATAACCTGAAAAACTTTAAAACTCTTCTTCATTCTCACCTTTACTCAGACAGGAAATGCAACTGTACTCTTCACCCTATACCTCTCAAGGTCTCCTCCACTTTTACTCCTGGTTAACCTCTCACCTAGCTAACCTTGCTCATTTGTATTATGTATATATAA